>NC_066585.1:62309262-62609262 GCF_024323335.1 Lathyrus oleraceus
ACAAAGTTTGCCCTAAAGAGCACAAACCTTCAGCAGCCATATCTTTTTCAGACCTAGAGGAATCATCATCCTTCTCATTATGAGGTCCAACCTCAGGAGAGGGGTCCTTTCTTGATAGAGGAGTAGAAACTCCTTTTACAGAATGTCCTTTTTGAGAATCCTAGTGACTAGGTTTCTTATGACAAGATCAGTGTGATGCATGTCGTCCTTAGAACTAGGAGTATGAGTAGAGCTGGAGGGAATATTAGAACTGTTACCTTGAGTAGGACATGCAGTGGCAGATGAGTCAGGAGCTTCGCCTGGAATGACAGACAGGGGAATCACATCCAAAATATCTTCATCAAGAAAGTCCATAGAAGGCGTTCTATCTTTGTGAGCAGGTTTGGTAGTTTTAGAACGAGATGGTGAAGGATGTTGTGACATCTTGTTGTTCTTGTGGAAAGGTTTATGTTGTCCTAGCAGAGAAGTTTGATAAAGTCGAAGGAAGGTGGAAATGTTTGAGTAGAGGTTGCGTGTGAAAAGGCAATAGATGGAAGTTCCAATACTAGGTGATAATTTACCATAAATGGGGCACTTTATTTTAAGTGGGCAGACAATATTTTTATTACCTTTTCCACTCCAAATTAATTGCTACAAATTCTCATAGATACAAATCCCTAATTTCCCTCTTAGACATTCAAATTGAATAGCATCCAAAGCCTTTGTAAATATGTCAGCTAACTGCATTTCAGTAGCAACATGCTCCAGGGCTATGATTTTATCTTCCACTAGTTCTCTAATAAAATGATGACGAATATCAATATGTTTTATCCTGCTGTGTTGAATAGGATTCTTAGAAATATTTATAGCACTCAGGTTGTTACAGTACAATGTCATGACATCTTGCATGACATTATATTCAGTCAACATCTGTTTCATCCAAACCAGTTGAGAACAACTACTTTCAGCTGCTATATATTCAGCTTCAGCAGTGGACAGAGCCACACAATTTTGTTTCTTACTAAACCATGATATTAAGTTATTCCCCAAGAAGAAGCATCCTCCTGATGTGCTTTTCCTATCATCAGCACTTCCATCCCAGTCAGCATCACAGTATCCAGTCAGCACAGATCCAGATCCATGAGTGTACAACATCCCATAGTCACTGGTGCCATTGACATATTTCAGTATCCTTTTTACTTGGTTTATGGGACTGACTTTTGGTTCAGCTTGATATCTAGCACAAACACCTACAGCAAAAGCAATGTCAGGTCTGCTTGATGTGAGATATAGCAGACTCCCTATCATGCTTCTATAGAGACTTTGATCTACACTAACACCATTTTCATCTTTAGAGACTTTCAAATGAGTAGGAGCAGGTGTCCTTTTATGACTTTCATTCTCCATGCCAAACTTCTTAACAATGTTTTTGGCATATTTTCTTTGAGATAGAAAGATAGAATCTCCCATTTGCTTGACTTGTAGCCCAAGAAAATAGGTCAGCTCTCCAACAAGGCTCATTTCAAATTCATATTGCATTTGTTTAACAAAATGTTCGACCATCTTATCTGACATCCCGCCAAACACAATATCATCCACATATATTTGAGCCACCATGAGTTTCCCTCCTTCATTCTTAACAAATAAGGTCTTATCAATGCCTCCCTTCCTGTATCCATTGTCAATGAGAAACACTGTGAGTCTATCATACCAAGCCCTAAGAGCTTGTTTCAAACCATAAAGGGCTTTTCTCAACTTATACACATGCTTTGGAAGATTTGGATATGTAAACCCTTTAGGTTTTTCAACATACACTTCCTCATTTAAGTAACCAATCAAGAAGGCATTTTTTACATCCATTTGGAACAGTTTAAACTTCAGAATACATGCCACTCCAAGCAATAGTCTAATGGACTCAAGGCGAGCTACATGGGCAAATGTTTCATTAAAGTCAACTCCTTCAACTTAAGTGTATCCTTGTGCTACTAATCTTGCTTTATTTTTAGTAACCACCCCTTGTTCATCAAATTTATTCTTGTAAACCCACTTTGTTCCAATAACATTTATTCCTTCAGGTCTTGGAACCAGTTCCCATACTTCATTTCTCTTGAATTGGCCTAATTCTTCCTGCACGGCATTGATCCAGAATTCATCAGTTAAGGCTTCCTTGACATTCCTAGGCTCACCTTGGACACAAAATAGCCATGTGAGATCACTTCCCTTGATCTAGTTGTGACCCCTTTATTTGGGTCTCCTATAATGAGATCTTTAGGATGATCCTTCATAATTCTGATAGAGGGTCCCTTATTAATTTTGTCAACTTCAGGTTCAGCTTGAGTGAGTTCACTTTCATTACTTTTGTTTGGGAAATCAGCTAGGGCATCATTGAGAGATGTCTCAACATCGTCTATGACATCAGTCTGTTGATCATCAACCACAACATTGATAGATTCCATCATTACTTTTGTTCTGGAATTAAAGACTCTAAATGCTCTGTTGTTTGTTGAGTAGCCCAGAAATATTCCTTCATCACTCTTGGGATCCATCTTCCTTCTTTGTTCACGATCAGTCAAGATATAACATTTACTACCAAACACATGGAAGTATTTGACAGTAGGTCTTCTTCCTTTCCAGACTTCATATAAAGTAATAGGAGTCCCTTTCTTCAAGGTTACTCTGTTATGAACATAGCAGGCTGTGTTCATAGCTTCAGCCCAAAAGTGGCAGGGCAATTTCTTAGCATGAATCATAGCTCTGACAAATTCTTGGAGAGTTCTATTTTTCCTTTCTACCACACCATTTTGCTGAGGGGTAATGGAAGATGAGAACTCATGACTAATTCCTTCAGATGCACAGAATCCAACAAATTTGCTGTTCTCAAATTCTTTCCCATGATCACTTCTGATTCTGATAACCTGACTTTCTTTTTCTCTTTGAAGTCTTAGGCAAAGATCTTTGAATACCTCAAATACATCATATTTTCCCTTATAAAATTGCCCAGGTGTATCTGGAGAAGTCATCCACCACCACATAAGCATAATTTTTCCCACCAAGACTTTCCACCTGCATAGGTCCCATAAAGTCCATGTGGAGAAGTTCCAGCACTCTGGAAGTGGTGTCATGTCTGAGCTTCTGATGTGACATCTTTGTCTGTTTTCCAATCTGACACTCCCCACAAACTCTTCCTTTATCAATCTTTAAGTTTGGAATTCCTCTGACAGCTTCAACAGATATAATCCTCTTCATTCCTTTAAGATGCAGATGGCCCAATTTTTGATGCCATAACTTCACTTCTTCTTCTTTGGCTAGAGTACACATTGATGAATAACCAGTTTCTTGAGAACTCCACATATAGCAGTTGTCCTTAGACCTGACTCCTTTCATGATCACTTCATTTTCTTTATTAGTAATCAGACATTCAGTTTTTGTGAAGTTTACATTTAGACCTTGGTCACATAGTTGACTGATGCTGATTAGGTTTGCAGTCAGTCCTTTAACAAGTAGCACATTGTCAAGGTTAGGGACTCCAGGGAAGTTTAGCTTTCCAATCCCCTTGATTTCACCCTTTGCTCCATCACCAAAGGTTACATAGCTGGTGGCATGAGGATGAAGGTCAATTAGCAGGTTTTTGCTTCCAATCATGTGTCTGGAGCATCCACTGTCAAAATACCAGTCTTCTTTGGCTGAAACTCAGAAGGAAGTGTGAGCTATCAAGTTAATAGCACCAGTCCTAGGAACCCATTGTTTTCTGTTGACAAGGATGTGGTGTTTGGGTCTAGGTTGATGATGAGAAGGACTAGGATAGCCATACAACTTAAAGTAAAATATGTGGCCAGATTTTCCACAGTAATGACATCTCCATCTTTGGTGTTTGCCTTTATGTTGTCTTTCCTTATGATGTTGTGACACATGATGTGACATCTTTGGTTTGCTACCAGTGTAATTACACTTAGGTTTGGATTCATTGAACCCAAGGCCAAACTTCCATCTTTGGTGTTTTCTTTATGTTGTCTTTCCTTATGATGTTGTGACACATGATGTGACATCTTTGGTTTGCTACCAGTGTGACTACACTCAGGTTTGGATTCATTGAACCTAAGGCCAGACTTGTCTCCTGCCATTTTTCCAGTATGGAGAATTTTTTCTAAGGTGTCAGATCCATTGTTTAGCATTCTGACATACTTTGTCATCTCATCCAGTTTGGAGTTCAAGAACACTGCTTCAGTCTTCAACTTAGAGATGGTTTCCAAGTGTTTTGTCTTCTCATCCTCCAGTTGTGTTATCAATTTCTTCTGACTTTCCATTTGTTGACACACTTCTTCACTTCTATGACACAACTTTCTGTAGGTAGTGGCTAACTCATCAAAGGTTACTTCATCATCACTTGAGTCTTCATCAGAACCCCATCTTCCAGTCAAGGCAGTCACAAGATTTGCAGACTCTCCTTCTGTTTCACTTTCATCAGACCAAGTAGCAGCAAGACTCTTCTTCTGTTTCTTGAGGTAGGTCCCACATTCAGCTCTAATGTATCCATACCCATCACACTCATGGCACTTAACTCCTTTTCCTTGTTTGGACTTTTCATCAGATCTTGTTCTTCTTCCAGCATCATTGGACCTACTGATGTCAGATGAGATGTTCTTGACATTAGACTTAAACCTTACATCCATCTTTTTCAAAAGTTTATTGAACTGTCTCCCCAATAATGCTACATCATTTGCCAGATCTTCATCAGTATCTTTACCACTTTCTTCCTCTTTCTCTTCAGTGTTTGACATGAAGGCTATGCTTTTGACTTTCTTTTCAGATCCATCACACATTCCCAACTCAAATGTTTGGAGGGACCCAATTACTCATCCACTCTCATATTGCAAATGTCTTGAGATTCTTCTATGGTTGTCACTTTCATGGCAAATCTCTTGGGAAGTGACCTGAGTATTTTCCTCACTAGTTTTTCATCTGACATCTTCTCACCCAGGGCTCCTGAGGCATTATAAATTTCCAAGATATTCATATGAAAGTCATGAATATTTTCATCTTCTTTCATCCTCAAAATTTTAAACTTGGTAGTGAGCAGCTGTGTCGCATCCGCGAAAAATAACCGGCGGGAAAAACACAAACAAACTGAGCCGCCACCGTGCGTTATTTATCCCAAAGGAGGGAAAGGAAACGCTCAAAGTAAACCTGGAAAGGACATGGTCTCGCGACCGGAGATTACAAGGATCGGGAGTCGGTTACGCAAGGGGAAGGCATTAGCACCCCTCACGTCCGTCGTACTCGACGAGATCCACGCTTAAAAAGAATAGAATAAGGTTGTTGAATAACTGCTCAAAGAATGCACACACGCTGGAATAAACAGGCTGAGAAGGACGAAGGAAGGTGACTCAGCAGGATGTCGCATCCTGGGCCTACGTAGTTTGTCAGAAACAAACATCAGAGTCGATGTAGTTCGGGGAAATGGGGGAACGGGCTCGCTAGGATATCACATCCTATGCCTACGTATCTCATCTGGAATGAGAATCAAAGCTACCGTAGTTCGGCTAACGCACGCCGAAATAAAACACACGCACAAACGCTGAGACGTCAAAGCAAACACGCAAATGGAAACAGACTGCCAATGGCTGGTCTTACGTCCAACTCCACACGAAACAAACGAACAAGGAAACCGAATGCCAATCGCTGGACTTACATCAGACTCCATACACACAAACAAACATAGGAAACCGACTGCCAATCGCTGGACTTACGTCAGACTCCTCACTCACACACAAGAGGTTACCAAACAGAGAAGCTAATAGGGAGTCTGGAACTCGAGCCTAATAACTGTCAAGCAAACACACACAAAAAGGAAAAGGGTGCCCGGAGAGATCTCGCACGATCTCCTGCCTACGTACCTCATCTAGTATGAGGATCAGGGCAACGTAGTTCCCCTTAACAGGGGAGAAACTTCTATCCTAACCAGAGACTGGGAAATAACAAACTAAAAGGGAGACTGGCTCGAGCCTAATAGTTGTCATGTAATCCACAATAGTCCTAGGTTGAGGTTTCTAACAAGAGTTTGACTCACACAGGCAGTGAGTCAACTCAAGTCTATCTCTACGTACATTCAACTTCCTTGAAAGTTGATCATACGACTCCTACAGAAAGGAGATAAGAAGCAAAACAGATAAACATCAAAAGCAATCAACACACACTATACGCAACCAAGGGGCTCAAGCAAGGTTGGGCTTTAGTCAAGGGGTCATATCGACCTCGACAAACAAGCCAACTGGAAATGGGTGTTTTGAGCTCTTAACCCTAACATTGAGAGTTAGGGTGAAGTAGATGAAATGGGAAGTGAGGGTAAGACCTCACAGCTCTTATCCCTGGCCTGGGAGAGCTTGAATCAAATAGAAAGTGTGGGAGTTCAGAATGTAGGAACTCTTCTCCACAAATGACTGACTCTATGGACAAGATTTTGGGTTTTTTATTCAAAATGCATCAACACATGGTGTGAGCAAAATGAATGACACAACTGAATAGCAGGGGATGGATTGCACATCCCTTTTATCTGCCAATTGCCTCTTAAGAGGACTTAACCTGCTTGGCACAAAACTTAAATAAACAAAAACATGGCCTCTTAATGAGGGCTTCAGACAGGTGCCTGCCAAAGTAACATGACAGGTCTTCCAGACTACATGAAGATCAAGGAATTATACCTAAGTGGTATGCCAACCACAAGCAAAGCAAAGCAAAGTTCAAATGAACTTAAAGCAACTTAGGTACCTGTGGAAACAACTAAACCAATCAGTACAGAATTCAGACAAACAAACAACAGTCAATATCAAACAGACAATCCCAATGTACAACACATAAGTCATATGGAAATTAAATTGCACAAGTTTATCAACCAAATGTGTGACACAAATTGTCACACCATGCAAACATGTGTATAAAACAGAAATGGTAAATGAGAAAAATACCAAACCAAGCCTAAAACATCCATCAACATGTTAGGAATCATCATGCAAAATTTCATGTCCATTGGATTAAAATCAAGCATTTCACAATGGAAAGAATGGAGCAAGGTCACAAATGCACACATGATCACAAAGTCTAGCACAATCCAAATTCCCACCATGCACAACTTCAAAATTCAACATCATCAAATTCTAGACATTCTAAGGAACAAGTAGCAAAAAACCAGGCATTTTTGGAGCATTTTTCAATTTATTGTGAATTTTTGAAGTTGAAAAAATATAATTTGAAATAAAATGAACATAGCATGGAAAAAGGGAGGGAAATGGCATAAATTGATGAACATTTGAAAAATAAGCGCCTGCAGGAATCGAACCGAGCGCATATTCAAAAGGTGAAGCGCGCCAACACGAAACGACGTCGTTTCACCTGCAAACCCTAGCGCACCACTAGCGACGGAAAGACGGACGCTAGGCCGTCGCTAACCTGGAAAACTTCATCTTCCTCATGAAGACGAAGATGAACAGTATGAATGTTCATACCAAAATTTCCAGAATTTTCCAGAAATGAGTAAAATCTATACCATTCGAAAGCTATTGCTAAGGAGATTACAGATCAAGCATTGATTCATGTTAATTCATCACCAATCGTGCAAATCGAAGCAAAAAAGTTTGATGCTCAAAACTTCCATCACACATAACTCACTCAATATTGCACTAAATCACACAAAATTCATATCAGATTGCTCAGTGAAGAGAGATCTACAAGATTATGCATACAAAACAGTGAATTAAGAAGCTCAAAAATATGACCTCTTGAAGAGCAGTTCTTGAATTCTGCAGATCCAAGGCCAAGCAAGCATGCAAATCCAATCCTAATCACTTGTGATGAAGCTTTATGAAGAATTTGAGGCTTGGAAACATGTAGATCTAGCTTATCAATCAACTTCCATTCTTGAGTTCTTGCTTGAATTGTGCACAAATTCTAACCAAAACCAATGATCCAAAGCTTGATTCTCCATCTACTACACTCAATGATTCAGAATATCAAAGAAAAATGCAAGGTTATATGAAGAAATTGCAAGTTTTGGTTGAGAGAAAAATTTTGATGTGAGATGAAAACTAGATCTAAAATGGTGAAAAGTGATTAAGCTCTTGAAATTCTGTTACAATTATGTATATATATGCTTCCTTAATCACCTTGCTAATCCACACTTAACTTGGTTAATTAAATTAAGGTGTTTTGCAAAAATTCAAAAATGCATGGTGCATGTAGTAAACCCACGTGAACAGTACCATTTCCTTGGCCAATTACACTTAAAATAATTTTTTAAACACATTGGCAATGGTGGAAAGCTCTCATGATGCACCATTTTTGAATTTTGCAATTTCCCTCCAAAATAAGCATGGAATAGCAAATGATAACAGGATGGAAATTCATGCAATGTGATGAATGGTTTGAAAAGTTCATGTCATGACAAGAAAAATGCAAAAAGAACCACCAAATTTGGAGTTATGAATCAAAAGTTATGGCCATATGAAGTTCCATGTATCCTTGGCAATGATTTGATCATATCTCTTCAATCATTCATCATAAATTCATGATCTTGGACTTTTTGGAAATGGGAGAGAGATATATTCAACTTTCATGTTAGGCAAAAATTCATTTGAAGCTTCTTTGATGATGCAAGATCAAGTTGAATTTGAACCAAAAACTTTCCATTTTTGGAAACTTCCAATTACAGGTCACTTTCCATTTTTGGAAACTCTTGATCTGACCTCAAATTCTTCAAGATATGCATTTGAAATGATTAATAAGCCTCTTTTGAACATGAATTAGATGTTGAAACTCATTTCTCCACCTCCTAGCCCTCAGTTGACTTTCTGTTGACTTTCTAGGGCCCCAGATGACTTGAACATGCTCAGATGACTTTGAGCCTCAACCACTTGATGAAATGGCTTCAAAATGAAACCCTAGATTATACAAGCTCAATAAAATCATATGATGATATCCTTCTCAAGAAAGACCTCATCTCCTTGAAAATCCCTGATTGGTAGAATGCAACTGATTAGGGTTGACCAGAGGTCAAAACCCTAATCCTAAAGAACATGATCAGGCACAATGAACCCCTTGAGGATGATAAGACCATGATGATGGTGACATACCCTTTCAACCAAGATAATACTCAACCTCCTTGAGGAACCAAGAAACCCTAATAGAAGAGCAACCCTCAGATGATTGATCAATTCAATAAGTCCCTCAGGCATGAATCTCTCAACCTTTCTATCCATCTGAGAAAGACTTAGGAGGATGACTTGCTTGTTCTCACATGATATGCAAAGATGTAATGCCTAATGTCCTATAAAATGAAATGCAATATGCTAAGCTAGTCCCAAGAGAGGAGGGCAAATTTTGAGGTGTTACAGCTGCCCCTATTCAATCCACTGTGAACCTGTCGATATGAACAGCCTCGGCTTTCAGATGATCAGGGTGAAGAGTGATTGAATACCAAGAACAGACGAACAATTTGCTCTGATGGGAAATAATTAACAATGCCTGTCAGAATCGGCAAAGAAGCAATCTCAAAAGAAGAATCCGTCTGGTACGGAGAAAGTCGGCCTGAGTACCGAAAAGGAACATTGACCTGGATACCAAAATACATGGTAACACAGGGATAACCATGGCCTGAACGCCGCTCGTCAGTCTGAATACTGAGCATCGGACTATGAGAGTATTAATGCCGGTCTGAACACCGAGAGATTGGCCTGAATGCCCGAAAAACTGGCCTGAATGCCATTTCAGTCTGGATACCACTTCGGTCTTGATACCACTTTGGTCTGGATACCACTTTGGTCTGGATACCGGAAAATTGGCCTGAATGCCGCAAGCTGCATCGATCTAAACTTCGGAAGCTTCTTCGATCTGAACATCGGAAATTGGTCTGAATACCCACCTCGGCCTGAACACCGGAAAACTGGCCTGAATGCCGCAAGCTACACCGATCTGAACTTCGGAAGCTTCTTCGATCTGAACATCGGAAACTGATTTGAATACCCACCTCGGCCTGAACACCGGAAACCTGACCTGAATGCCCTATCGGTCTGAATACCCGAAAAACTTGTCATGCCTATCAGCATCGGCAGAAATAAGGGACGGTGATAAATGAGGCGGCACGCGTGCCAACGACCCATACTGGGGATTTTTCTCTCTTTACTTCTTTTTTTTTTTTTTTTTTTTTGCTTTTCTTGAACCCCAAAACTTCTTGGATTATCATTTCCATCTCCGTCCGACAGAAATCCTTCCTCCAATATCGCACTACTGGGGAATACTGTTGATTAAAATCACGATGCCAAACTCCTCAGAGTAACATCTTCACCCTCTGGCGAAACCAATCCTCAAACAGTAACCACGGCTTGAGACTAGCTTATGCTTGCAATGCTGATGCATGATGATTTTTAGCGTAATGCTCCATAATCATGGAAATGCTACGCAATTAGCTATGCAATATGCTATGCTTATCTACATGATGAATGCATAAAAGGTATCCCCCTCAAGGGACTCTTCTGGAGAGCTCGAGGCACTCTGCTGAGGAACTCGACAACACCCCAACCTCCACCCTGCTGGGGAATAACACCGCTGTTGGGGAAAGGACCACCCTTACCAGGGATGACCTCCACTGAATCCGATCCACTTGGGGACTTCGCTGGGGAAGAAACCACCAACGCACTCTGCGGGGAAAACAACAATCTTCGACTTGCTGGGGAACTGCCAGCAACGGACACCTCCGCTGAGGAAATAGTAATCTCCAACCTTGCTAGGGGAAACACAAACCTTGAATCTGCTGGGGAGATAACAATCCCGACTCTGCTTGGGGATATAAGGAAAGTCTGGCACAGAACACCCGTCGACTCGTCGAACCCTGGTATTCCACATCTAAATCCAGTATCAGCTTTCCATTTTTGAGAGCTCCCAAACTCGTCTGGACTTTTCTGATTCATCACCTTGTATTCTCGCCTTCTCCGTACTCCACGGAGATTGCACTCCCTGGATTCAAACAAACTTTCCAGTCCTCATACTTTGAAGAGTCTTCTTGATTAATTCTCAAGGATCGTCGCACGTCTTTCGCCGCCTTTTCACCATTCTTCAATTCTTCGTCCCTGATTGGACTCCACGGGGATCTTTTTGTCAAAACTTCACATCAAAACCTGCAAGTGAGTGAAAATATCTAACAGCACCTGCAACAGAGATCGTTAGACAAAAACGTGCCCCAGGCGTGCCAAAGTTTCAACACCTAGGTCACTCAACCTTCCGAATAAGATTTCAAGCTTTCAATCTTATAAGCATGCATATGAAGGGACCTCCATGTATCAAAATGCAAAGATTCTTTATCAAAATAAACAGATGTTTTTGCAATCAAAGCGGTAATGAAAACAAAAAGCAAAATTATTTGGCTGAATATGCATTTTATTGATTGAAAATGTGGCTCAAAACCGAGCAGTACAAAGGAAGCAATTCCTGAAAAGAGGTAATTGCGCACAAAAGGAAAATCTATCCTAATGGCAATGTGAAACCGTGATCTCATCGAGTTCCAACTCGGTTACACCCCATATGTCCTCAGACTCTCCGTGCTTTCCGCCTTCTGAACAAGGCGTTTCCGACTGCTCTCTGTCGGGGATTATCCTGGTGTCATAACCAAAGCAAACGATCATGCTGGACGCAGTTGTTCGTTTCAATCCCTCTTTTTCCTGGACCGCCCTTTCGGGTTTTCAGTCCACCGGGATACCCTTTTTTGCCCAAGCCGCCCTTGTGGGTTTTCGACTTGCCGGGTGTACAGTTTTTTCCTTTTTATCCCTAATTCTTGCCGGAACCTTTTTCTCTTTTTTTTTTGGTCCGTCGGGATGCCCATTTTTGCATGGACTATTTTATTCTTTTCGTCCAGCGGGTCTCTTTATACGAAGTATTTTTTAACTGCATTCGCATTCACAGGGGACGGAAAATCCTCGCCATCCATGGTCGTCAACGAAAAGGCTCCGCCAGAGAAAACCTTCTTGACCACGAATGGACCTTCATAATTGGGTGTCCACTTGCCCCTACGATCGTTTTGAGGAGGAAGGATCCTTTTCAGCACCATATCACCTACGTGATACACACGAGGTCGCACCTTTCGGTCAAAAGCACGCTTCATCCGCTGCTGGTACAACTGCCCATGATAAATGGCCGCCAGCCTCTTTTCCTCAATCTGGCTTAACTCCTCATACCGAGTTCTTACCCATTCAGCCTCTTGCAATTTCACGTCCATCAGGACTCTCAATGAAGGAATCTGAACCTCAACTGGCAGCACAGCTTCCATTCCATACACAAGCGAGAACGGCGTTGCCCCAGTAGACGTGCGCACCGAGGTTCGATACCCATGCAATGCAAACGGCAACATCTCATGCCAGTCTTTATAGGTTACGACCATCTTCTGCACAATCTTCTTAATATTCTTATTGGCTGCCTCAACCGCCCCATTCATCTTCGGACAATAAGGAGAAGAATTGTGATGCTCAATCTTGAACTCCCGACACAGTTCTGCCATCATCTTATTGTTCAAATTAGAACCATTATCAGTAATAATTCTTTCGGGAACCCCATATCTGCAAATGATGTCTCTTTTCAGAAATCTGGCCACAACCTGTTTCGTCACGTTTGCATAAGAGGCTGCTTCCACCCACTTGGTGAAGTAATCAATAGCCACTAATATGAATCGGTGCCCATTCGAAGCCGTAGGCTCAATCTTTCCGATCATATCAATGCCCCACATAGCAAACGGCCACGGGGACGACATCAAGCTCAAGGGATTTGGAGGCACGTGCACCTTATCAGCATAAATCTGGCATTTATGACACTTCCGCACGAAATTGAAACATTGGGCCTCCATTGTCATCCAATAATATCCGGCTCTTAATAGCTTCTTCACCATTGCATTCCCACTGGCATGGGTACCAAATGACCCCTCGTGTACCTCTTTCATCAACTGGCTTGCTTCTTTATCATCAACGCATCTGAGCAAAACCCAATCGAAATTCCACTTGTACAAAACCCCATCCTTATTCAGATAGAACACCATGGACAACCTCCTCAGAGTCTTTCGGTCCCTTTTGGATGCTCCCTCAGGATATTCTTGGGTTTCCAGATACCGTTTGATATCAAAATACCACGGCTTCTCATCATCAGGCACTGTCTCAACAGCAAACACATAAGTCGGTCTATCCAGACGTCCCACCTCAACACTGGGGAACTGATTCCACCACTGCACCTTAATCAAGGCAGCCAGAGTGGCCAAAGCATCTGCCAAAGGGTTCTCTTCTCTAGGCACATGATGCAATACCACCTTGGTGAAAAACGTCAACAATCTCCTCGTATAATCCCGATATGGAATTAAATGAGATTGATGCGTATACCATTTTCCGTTAACCTGGTTCACAACCAAAGCTGAATCTCCATAGATGACAAGGTTATTGATCCGCAAATCAATCGCCTCTTCAATACCCAATATGCAAGCTTCGTATTCAGCCACGTTGTTGGTGCACTCAAATGTTAGCCAGGCAGCAAAAGGCATGTGGGATCCTTTCGGCGTAACCAAAACAACACCAACACCGCTACCATTCACGTTAACGGCCCCATCAAACATCAGAATCCATTCGGACTCAGGGTCAGGCCCCTCCTCCGGGATTGGTTCCTCACAATCTTTCGATTTGAGAAACATGATGTCCTCATCAGGGAACTCAAACTTCATCGGTTGATAATCCTCAATAGGTTGCTGGGCGAGGTAATCAGACAATACACTCCCCTTGATTGCTTTCTGAGAGGTATACTGAATATCATATTCGGTCAAAATCATTTGCCATCTCGCAACCCGTCCGGTCAATGCTGGCTTCTCAAAAATATACTTGATTGGATCCATCTTAGAAATCAATAAAGTGGTATGAACCAACATATACTGTCTCAGTCGGCGAGCAGCCCAGGCCAAAGCACAACAAGTTTTCTCGAGCAGTGAATATCTTGTTTCACAGTCGGTAAACTTTTTGCTAAGGTAGTATATGGCATGCTCTTTTCGACCAGACTCGTCATGCTGCCCCAATACACACCCCATAGACCCCTCGAGGACCGTCAAGTACAGAATTAACGGTCGTCCCTCCACAGGAGGCATCAGAATCGGAGGCTCCTGCAAATATTCTTTTATCTTTTCAAATGCCGCTTGGCAATCATTATTCCACCTGACCGTTTGATCTTTTCTCAACAACTTGAATATAGGTTCACACGTGGCTGTTAGGTGAGATATGAACCGTGAAATGTAGTTCAATCTACCTAAGAAACCACGAACCTCTTTCTCTGTTCTCGGTTCAGGCATTTCTTGTATTTCTTTTACTTTAGCAGGATCCACCTCGATTCCTCTTTCGCTTACGATAAACCCCAACAACTTACCGGACCGCACCCCGAAAGTGCACTTATTCGGATTCAACCTCAGTCTGATTTTCTCAACCGGTCAAACAACTTGGCCAGATCTACCAAATGCCCCTCTTCTGTTTGGGACTTTGCTATCATGTCATCAACATAGCATTCGATTTCATGATGAATCATATCATGAAACAAAGTCACCATGGCCCTCTGATAAGTAGCACCGGCGTTCTTGAGACCAAATGGCATTACCTTATAGCAGAAAGTGCCCCATGGTGTGATGAACGTTGTTTTCTCCATATCATCTGGCGACATTTTGATTTGATTATAGCCAGAAAAGCCATCCATGAAGGAAAACACCGAGAACTGAGCTGTATTGTCTACCAACACGTCAATGTGAGGTAATGGGAAATCATCCTTCGGGCTAGCTCTATTTAAATCCCGGTAGTCCACACACATTCTCACCTTCCCATCTTTCTTCGGGACCGATACAATATTTGCGACCCAAGGCGGATAATTAGTGACGGCGAGGAACCCAGCATCCAACTGCTTCTGCACTTCCTCTTTAATTTTCATGGCCATTTCAGGTCGAGTTCTGTGCAACTTCTGCTTTACTGGAGGACAATTTTCTCTCAATGGTAACTTGTGTACAACGATATCGGTATCCAACCCTGGCATATCTTGATAAGACTAGGCGAAGATATCGACATACTCTTTCAACAAGGCTACCATTCTGCTCTTAACACTCGCCTCCAAAGCAGCCCCAACTTTCACTTCTTTCCTGACCTCGTCGGTACCCAGATTCACAATCTCAACTTGCTCCTCGTGCGGCTGAATCACCTTCTCCTCTTGCTTCAACAACCTGGCTAATTCCTCCGGCAGTTCACAATCTTCTTCGCCTTCTTCTTCGGCATGATAGATCGGATTGTCGAAGTCATATGAGGGTGTAACAAGATTGTTATCAACGAGATCCGGCGAATGATCGCATCTGCATGAATGTTGATTCATGCATTGCTTTAGAACCGGAGCGAGACAAATTGAAAAAGGAAAATGAAAACATTGCCATTTTTATTTTTGTTTTTAAACTGCAAAAATAATTGAAAGACAGGGAACACCACTTTTAATTGAAAAACATCCTTTTATTTATGATGCAAAAATTGCAAAATGAGACATGAGGTGACCCTTACAATGAACCATTACGTTTCGGGCAAAACGTATGGCTTCCATGCATATAAAAATTGAAAAACAGAAAATATTACTCTTCAAGTAGAGTGGCAGTGATGATCTTTTCGGCCCTCCAGTTCTGGACTTCCATCCCTGGTACGCACGGCTATATCCATTGATCTAGCTCACAGTCACTGTCAACTTCTTCACCCACCATACAGATGTGATCTGGATCCAGCATTTCAGCACTGGTGAACGTGAATGACGTACGACGTCCTCTGCCCTGTCCAGACGAGCCTCGGCCCGGCTGATAACCAACCCCAAATCGGTCTTTCTTGGCGGCAATGTCCATCATCTTCCCCTAACCTGGAGCTTCTCCATTCTTCACCACCTCAGCGGCCTGCTTATACGAAGAAATGGACGGCTTCTCCTCTTCTTTGGAAAAAAGAGGATTCTCCACCTTGACGGTTTCGAATGCTTGACTTGGTGTCTCAACAATTTCACCGTCCATTTCCACGTATTTGAATGATGATAGGTGGCTGACGAAGATGTCCTCCTCTCCACAAATTGTGACGACCTGCCCGTCCCAGATGTACTTCAGCTTCTGGTGCAAAGTCGAAGTCATTGCTCCAGCAGCATGGATCCATGGGCGACCCAACAAGCAACTGTATGCCGGCTGAATATCCATGACATAGAATACCGACTTAAACACCTCAGGCGCGATCTTCACAAGGAGCTCCACTTCCCCAAACACAGCCCGCTTTGAACCATCAAACGCTCTCACAACCAGGTCAGTGCGCCTCAGCACTAACCCATCACAGTCCAACTTTGCCAGGGCTTTCTTTGGCAACACATTTAAAGATGAGCCGGTATCAACCAACACGTGCGAGAGCACGGCTCCTTTACACTCCATGGCAATGTGTAATGCCCTATTATGATTCTGCCCATCCACAGTCAGATCCAAATCAGTGAAACCCAGCCCATGACTGGCATTGATGTTAGACACCACCGTCTCCAACTGATTAATTGTTATCTCCTGGGGAACATAGGCTCTCTTCAATATTTTCAGCAAAGCCTCTCTATGCCCCTCGGAGCTCAGCAATAATGACAAGATCGAGATCTTGGATGGAGTCTGTTGCAGATGGTCAACAAGCTTGTACTCTGACTTCTTGATGATTCTCAAGAATTCTTCAGCTTCATCATCAAGTTCTTTCTCCGACCCACCAGGCGCCGGTGTCACCACAGGAGTACCCTCCTTTACCACTTGTTTTCCTCTTGCCCTGGCTAAAGCCTCGACCTTATCCTTCTTTTCTTTCTCTCCTTCCCCACTCCTTAAAGCATCAGGGGCAAACAACCTTCCACTGCGAGTGAAACCACTGGGTCCGACATTATCCACCTTTGAAACGATGGTTTCACCTGCAGCTTGATCATCTAATCTCTCCCCATTGCAATAGACTTCTCCACCATAATGCCATGGCACGACGTCATTTTTGTCATAAGGAATTGGCCCAGGTACCGTGATAGTAACTGGAGCCGCATCTGCCAGCGTTGACAAATCAACCGGGTCGAAGTAAATGGTTATGGTGGAGATATCCTCCTTCCCCGAATCAACCTTCTCAAACCTGAGGCTCCCTTCGTCTATCATCCTTTGGACAACCTCCCTCAATAAAATACACCCATCGGGAACAACGGTGCATGCAGCACAACAATCATCGCAGCCCGGGAAGACCCCATTCTTCAACAGTTGTCTTTTGACCTCAGCCAACAGAGTCTTCAACTGTTCCACACTCATCAGCCCAACGGTTCTACCATCTTCAGAAATTGCATTCACCCCCATTGGACCATGCGCAGGCATGGGATTAGTGTTCACATTTGGAGACGGAGCAAAATTGATTGCCTTAGAATCCACCAAGTCCTGGACCACATGCTTAAAAGCTTTGCAATTTTCCACATTGTGTCCAGGGGCACCTGAGTGGAATTTGCACTTGGCGTTCTCGTCATAGCTGGGAGGCCTCTGATCGGGTCTCACTGGAGCCAAGGTTCTCAGCTGGACCAAACCCAAATCCTTTAACTTTTTCAACAAGAATGAGTATGTCACAGGTGGCCTATCAAATTGACGACCAGTCATTCGCCCTCTTACTTGATACCCGACCCTCTGCGGTCTCTGTTGAAACGACTGTCTTTGTTGTTGCGGTAGTTGTTGTTGCTGTTGTTGATTATCAGCAGGAATGGTTACGGCAGCAGCGTGCTGGTAGTAACGATCCCTACTCTGCCCCCTCTGAGCATACACTGCACTGGTGTCACCCTCCTTTTTACGTTGGCCATTCCCAAAGGGCTTCTTCGATCCAGACGACGAAGCACTTCCCTGGATCTTTCCCATCTTTAACCAACTTTCTATTCTTTCTCCGGCCACCACTATATCAGCAAAATTAGTAACCGGACATCCAACCATTCTCTCTGCAAACGTCCCTTGAAGGGTACCCATAAACAGATCTGACATTTCTCGGTCTACCAACGGAGGTTGGACTCGGGCAGCCAGCTCCCTCCACCTCTGCGCATATTCTTTAAACCCCTCATTAGGCTTTTGAGACATACCCTGCAATTGGGTACGGCTAGGAGCCATATCAGCATTAAATTTGTATTGTTTAAAGAATGCATCACCAAGATCCTGCCAGCTTTTGATATCAGACGACCTTAGCTTGGTGTACCATTCCAAAGACCCCCCAGACAGACTGTCCTGGAAGAAATACATCCAAAGCTTCTGGTCCATTGTATAGGCAGAGATCTTTCGGACGAAAGCCTGGAGATGAGTTTCCGGGCAAGAACTCCCATTGTACTTGTTAAACGCAGGCGCTTTAAACTTCTGTGGGATCACAATCCCCTCAACAAGCCCCATATTCGACATATTGATAACCCCCGGAGTAGCATAGCTTTCAAGAGCCCTGATTTTCTCCGCCAGTACCTGAATCTCTTTATTTGGCGGCTGGACACCGTATTGACTGAACTGTTCATTAAGCATGGAGAACGGATCTTCTTCTCTATCCTCCTCGGCCCCAAAGAAAGGAGGAAACAAGCTATCCTTCAAATTGTTGCCCATCGGACCCGGTCCACCGCCTGTGGCAACACCAAAACCACCAGCATTATTAGTCACTACACCAGCAGTTGTCTTTTTTCCGAGATCTCCTCCATCCCTGGAACCACCAAGGCCATGGTTAGAGACACCCTCTAAATTGACACCACTGTTAGCAGCTGAAGCCCGCTCGAGCTTCTCTACTTTATCAGCAAGTGCTTTTTGCCCCACGGCAAACCCTTGCATGACATTGATCAGTTCGTTCATCTTCTCCTTCAGCTCGAGAATATCTGCGTTGGGTAGATCCATCAGCATCGATGTGTTGCGTCTAGTAGGATATCTGTGAGGACGTGCTGCGTGCAAAGGAATGATTCTACGTGCGCGAGCAATGATTCCTGAAACAATCAAGCACGTTAGAAACTGACACCTGCAAAATAGAAGACAAGTTATTATGATTCATGCATGAATGCAATGTCTATTCATATGAGGAACACTCTGACTTTCGATCTTGGCTTCATCGAGACATACAATAATTTGACAGCAACATTCTGACATCAATTATCTGGTTTTGCCATTCAGAGCAGAGATATATGATTTAGCAAAGATATCACCCGACCATGTGTGTGCTGTGTGAGTGAAGCATGGCAAAGCAAATAAATCTTGAAGATCAATCATTGACTGAAAATAACCACTGTATATCAAAAATGCACTACACGTGCAAAAGTCATACATCAGGCTGATACAAATCAGATACAATTCTCCAGAATCAGAAAGAAAATACAAGCAAGTGAATTTCGTCAACAGGCCTGACGGTAATCCAACACAAATAAGAAAGGTCTAATCTGACGAAGGTCCCACAGAAGGCCCTACATCATCAACCATCCTGGTAAACTTCACAGCGAACCTGAGCTCAGTGTTCTCCTGCTGCAATCACCCCACTTCCTTCTGGTGAATCTTCATCTGTCGGAAATAATGATCCCTCTCAGCAAGATAATGATCTCTCTCGGCAATATAATGATCTCTCTCAACAATGATCTTCACGTTTTCTGCTTCCTTAATCTTCAGCTTTGCCTCCCACTCGGCGATAAGGATTCTGACTCTGTCTTCCCTCTGATCCCTCACAAGGATTTGTCTCCTCTTCTCATCTTCGATGACCTTCGAAGCTCTAGCCAACCTCTCCTTGGTGATGTCGTGCTCCCTCGTGGATGACTCTAAAGCTTGGCTGACTTTGCCATAATAAGCGGTGTCTATCTCAAAACGCTTCACCACAAGAGCATGTCTCTTATCCTGGTCTTCCATTTTCCCTTTGATTTCCTGATTAGCCATTTGGACTCTAGCAACACTCATCTCCAATTTAGTCTTCTCTGCATGAAGCTGATCTCTCTCCCTCTTCATTTCCAGGAACTCTTCCATGCTGATAGAAGAATGAGATTCTTCAATCAATGGATACCAAGGATCACCCACAGGAAATGGTAGACGAGTGAACTCCACTCTCTTGCTGAGCCAATCATCAAACGGAGGAAAAGACCTGTTATTAGCTCTACCCCAATGTAGCGGTGTATCCGTCGCTATATGATTTATCGATTAAACCATAAGCAAAGCATACAATGAAATTTCGAGTCGCCACCGCACTTTTATTTATCCAAAGGACTGGCTAAAAAGCGAACAAAAGCCTAAGAAGTTTTACACGTAGAAAACTAATAAAAAGATCAGAGAGTCTGGGTAAGGGGTAAATTACGCAATGGGAAGGTGTTAGGCACCCACTACGTCCTAGGTACTCCTAGGGAGCCCTTTTCACACTTGTTGTATAATACTGTTATTTGTTATGACATAAGTATTGTGCAAACATGATTGGGATGATGAGAAAAGAATGTACAAGTTAGTTATTTTTGTGTTCGAACGGATGAACCCGCTGCCTACGTACCTTCCATCAAAGGTAAGGATCAAAACGCCGTAGTTCGGCTAAAAGATTTCCAAAAGTTGGTGGATTCAATTTTAAACAATAGCACTGAGGCTTTTCATTATCAATGGGAGAACACTCGACCAAAAAACAACATCCACCATGCGAGGATAACTTCGACGTACTAGAGGGGTTAGCCCTGTTTTCAGTACGGAAGTCTTACTGTCGACTCACTAAGGATAGGCAAGATTTACATCAACCACAAAGATAATTGAAACCTATGGCTAATGCATGAAAAGATTAACAATGGACAAAGCCAAAACAAGTGAATGAGTGAAGTTAATTGATTGTGATTATGAAAATGGAGTCAAAGTATGA
This sequence comes from Lathyrus oleraceus, assembly GCF_024323335.1. Taxonomy (NCBI): domain Eukaryota; kingdom Viridiplantae; phylum Streptophyta; class Magnoliopsida; order Fabales; family Fabaceae; genus Lathyrus; species Lathyrus oleraceus. The sequence goes on from NC_066585.1 coordinate 62,330,151, forward strand.
TTAAGATTGATTCAGAGAAGTGTTATGAAAATGAGTTTGAAAAAAAAGGTCAAGGACTTGGGTCCAGGTTTTTAATTTGAAAACATGAAGACGTTTGCACAATATCTATGTCAAGTTTGAAATCAATGTGTGAAAAGGTTTAGGACATAATGGGGATGAATGGATGAAGATGGATTGTAAAACTTCCTAGAAGGTTCACCTCTTGAGATCATATGGGAGATGACTCAAGTGTGTCCTTTGGAATAGCAATGGATAATAACAAACAAACAAGAAAGTCAACAAAAGCGGATATCGGATGCCAATCACTGGGCTTATACCAATCTCCTAAAATAAAACTGGATATCAGATGCCACTCAATGGTCTTACACTAATCTCCTCAAACAAAGAAATAAAAGGTGGATACCGGATACCAATAGATGGATTTACACCAGTTTCCTAAAACAGAAGTGGATATCAGATGCCACTCAATGGACTTATACTAATCTCCTAAAACAAAATGAAACTTGGATACCGGATGCCAATCTGTCTGGACTTATACCAATATCCAACATATGATCATAGGAAAACAAAGGCCAACTTGCAGGGACTTACAATTGCATCCTCACATAAACAAAGAAAAAGCAAAACATGGATGTCAGATGCCAATCTGTCTGGGCTTACTCTAACCTCCACAGTACGGTCCTAGGAATACAAATGCCAACTTGCAGGGACTTACAGTTGTATCCTCACATACAAACAAAGCAAAACATGGATGTCATATGCCAATTTATCTGGGCTTACTCTAACCTCCACAGTATGGTCCTAGGAATACAAATGCCAACTTGCAGGGACTTACAGTTGTATCCTCACATACAAACAAAGCAACAACAGAAGATATGAGTGACCAATGAGGTCTTACACTCTATCCTTCCATATCACAGGAGCAATGGCCAAAGAAATGGACTTACACTTGTCCTCAATGGGTAAACAACAATTATAGCATCACAAAGACAAATGGGATGATTGTGCATTAATGAGCAATTAATGATGATGATAAATGCATGAAGCATACAATCAGACATGTGCATATGAAGCAATCAATCAATCAATGAATATCAAACAGCACACTCTATAGCCAAACAAGGAGGCTCACACAAGAGGGTCAGGCATTGAAGCCAACTGGAATAGGGTCAAAGAGTTGCTCTTAACCTTGCCATTGAGAGGCTAAGGTGAAGCAGATGAAAGGATATGAGGGGTGTGCCTCATTGCTCTTATCCCTGATCAGGGAGAGCATTTGAATATCAGAAAGTGTGGGAGTTCAGAAAGTAGGAACTCTTTCCACATTAGACTCTATAGATCTTGGGTTTTGATCTCAATGCTACAACCATGTAATGGGAGCAAGGAGAAGACTCACTGAATAGTAGGGGATAGGTTGCTTATCCCTTTGATCTACCAATTGCCTTATTTGAAGGACTTTTCCTGCTTGGGACAAATATAAACACACACAAGCATTGCCTCTTAAGGAGGACTTCAGACAGTTGCCTGGCCAAATAACAGGCCAGGTCTTCCAGACTACATGAAGAAAAAGGAATTATACCTCAAAGCAAATTGCTAAATAGCAAAGCAAAGCAAGTTCAAAGAAGTAAGCAACTAATGGTACCTGAAATAGTCAAACAAATCAGTACACAGTTCAACAGTTAAAGCAAAAGGAAACAGAAGTCAACAGTCAAACAGATAGACAAATGTGCAAAGCACAAGGCACAAGGCTTATGAGCCAAGCAACCTACAAAACAAAGAGGTTAGCACATGATAAACAATCAAGCTCAAACAAATTGGATTGTTCTCTTTGGAGCATTTGTGCTTAACCTGAAACAATGAGCTCAAACATAAGCAACAAGACCACTAGGGCAAGCCTAGGGTCAAAAATGAATGAGAAAGTCAAAACAGCAAGGGATAATCAACCAAAATCAAGTTTAAACATTTAAGAAGCAAACTCAATTGATCCCACATTCATATCATGCATCATCATCATTTCACAAACAAAAGAAGGCAAAGCATGGCAAATTGGTGCACATATAAGTCAACAGAAAGACTTGCATCAAAAGTCAACTCAAACATTTTCAAAAATCACCAAATAATTCATGATCAATCCTAACACCTAGCATGGTAAGCATGTAAAATTTCATCACAATTGGACAAGTGGAAGGCAGTCAATGAAAATCATGAAGTCAAAGCAAATTTGAATATGCTCAATGAAGTCAACAGAAAGACTTAGCTCAAAACCAAACATAGTCAATTCCAAAAATTATCAAATAAATCATGGTCAATCACAACCCATAACATGACATTCATATAAAATTTCAGCTCATTTGGATCATGTGAAAATAGTCAATGAAAATCAGAAAGTCAAAGCAATTTCAAGCATGCACAAAGAAGTCAAACAAACATGTATCAACTTCAAAAAATCATAACTAAATGAAAACAGATGAGAAATGAATGGGATCAACACCAATGCAAAGCTCAAGATGTCTAGTATGCACATGTAAAATTTCATGATCATCCAATAAGGTATGAGAATTTCACAAATGAAATGGCAAGATGTGTCAAACAAGTCAACATTTTAGTCAAACAGGGGAGAAAATCCCAAACAATTAGGAAATGGCATAATTAATTCCAGGAAAAATCACAAGTCAACTAGACATACAAGAGCTCAATCATGCAAAAAATCAGATTAATTGGAGGTCAGGAAGCATGTCAACAAAAATCATGAAATTGCATATCATTGGTGTGACACAAATTGTCACACCCTACTTCCAAAATTCATATCTCACAAACCACATATGATAAATTCAAGAACTCTACATCAAAACAAACATGAATGAGTGTAGATTAACCACAAAAAATTTCAGGGTCATTGGATAAATCCTCACAATTTCACAAAAGAAATGGCAAAAGGTACAAAATGTGCATACATGTCAAGAAACCTAATACCATTAAAAATCCAGCCAGTCAAAAAAATATTAAAAATCATGATAAAAAAGTAGGCATTCTCATGAACATGATGGAAAAAATTTCATGATTTTTGGAGTTGAAACGAGTGAGAAATGATTTTTAGAAGTTAAGCAATCAATTTGGAAAACATGAACAAAGTAACATGGTTTAGTGAGTCAAACAAGTTGACCGAGTGGCATTTTTGTGATTATCACCCTCACTTATCAAAACGCAACGTTTTAAATGGACACATGAAATGTTGTAATTGGTTGCTCAATGGAACAGTAAACAGAATGCAGCAAATACGTGCAAACCAAATTTCTGGAAAATTATTTAGGGTTTGCTACAGTAGAACACATATTCATCTTCTCCAAAAATCGTGGGAAACCAACATGCCCAGAAACAACAAATAATCATGGCAATCGAAACAACAAACATCCAGCATGCATATTCCAAACATCATTTGCATTGAATCCAACTAGATAACATGAATCGAGCAAAAATCATCATGAACAACAAATTTCATTTCCAGATATTTCACTCAATACTCAACCATTTCATGCAATCTATAGTTCATTAGAATCAGCCAAGAGAGATCTATCCTAAACATAGCATGGATTGGAGAAAAAAGAGAGTCGAAATCTTACTTGGTTATGAAGAAACTTGTGAAACAGTGTTGTTTTGAGTGCCTTAGCTTGAAACAGATGAAGATTAGGGTTGGAAATGATGGATGCTTGAAACACTTTAGCTCAGCAAGGCTTGGAAATGTTCAGATCAAGTTTCACCATTGTAGTGCTTTGGAGAAAAACAGAACGTGGAATGCCTTTCAGTAGGAGAATGGAGCTTGAAATGGTCTCCAAATGATGTCCAGATGATGGAACAATGAAGAGAGGCTCGAGGTTTTGAGAGTTTTGCTCAGAAATTCCAAATCGTGAAAATGCCAAATTGAGAGAATGAGAGTTTTTCTGTTTGATAGGAGGCTGCAGCTAAGGCCAAGTGCGTATGCTTTGCCAATTTTCCAGAAAAGTTCAAAATGCACAAAATGAGAGAATGAGAAAAAGAGTTTTTCTGCTTTGTCAAATGTGGCTGCTAGCTAGGTTTAGAATGACAGAAAATATCTTTAAATACTTTTGTTTATTGTTGGTTAATGATGTGCTAAACTTGTTTAACTCAAATGGAACCATTTGCACATTTTGCTAATTTGAACCAATGCACATGGAGGGTGTGAGGTCTGGCCGAGTTTGGGCCTTGAGCATGTTTCAAATACCATCTAAAACAGATCCCAAATGGCTAAATTGTTTAAAAATTGCTAAATCAAAAAGTCAACTTTTGCACACACTTGAATTTAAAGAAGTCAAGTCCAAAAATGGCATTTTGCATGGTGAGGTTTTGGTGCATGAAATTTACATTTTTGGAAAGAGGAGGTAAAATGTGGTTTGTAGGAAAAAACCCCATCAAATTTGGCCAAGTGGTTCATGAGATATGGCCTTTTGAAGTTCACAAATTTTTGAAATTGATTTGATCATATCTTGCCAACCATACATGGGATTTGAGAGTTCTTGGACTTTTTGAAAATGGGAGAACAAGATCTTCAACTTTCATGTTGGGCAAAAATTCATTTGAAGCTTGTATCATGATTCAAGTTTAGGATCAAGAAGTTTCCATTTTTGGCAATTTTGAATTACAGGTCAACTTTCTATTTCTGGAAATTTCCTGTCTGACTTTATTTTCTTCATTGTGGATGCTTGACATGATATATGAAGCTTGTATGGACATGAATGAGCTCCTTCAAATCAATTCCATCCACCAAATCATTGATTAAATCCACAGTTGACCAAGTTTGACTTCCTGTTGACTTTTCTAGGGTTTTGGATGATTGAACCACTTATGATGAATTCCAAACCCTAATTCTTTGAGAACTTGATTCCAAATGATGTCCCAAGTTATATGAACTCTTGATTATTGATCATGGTGTCCAAATTCTGCAAGAATGGCCACCATCCACTACTTTGACTGACTTCTGACTGTCTTTGACCTAATTGCTGATGATTGCTTCAACTGCAAACAACAAGGTTAGACTGACAATATTTTTGTACTTTTGGTTGATAAACATATGAAAAGCAAAGATATACAAATGCAAAACATGCTTGGTGATCAAGAACCACACTCACAAGGCAACCTACCCACTAGGAGGGAAGCTAGGGCATGCAATGATCCTTGAGGCCATGAGATGATATGATATGGGCCATGAGGGATCTTAGGGCCAAAATTGGGGTCTTACAGATGCCCCTATTTAAGGTCATTCTAGCCGGAGAAGTGAAGTTTAGAAATCTTCATCTCGACGCGGTAGAATGGGCTTAAATAACAGTAATGAGACAAATTTTGGTCCCTAAGAGACCTCATGATGCAGATGTATGCATGCAAAAGACAAACTCTGTGGGGAATATGATTCACACAGAAGAAACAGACGATCCATCGGAGTAATACACTCACCAGGAACAGAGACTCTAACAAGACTCTAGTTGGGGATAAACAAAACTGACACAGCGTGAACAATACACGATTCTGATTAGGGGAAAAGAAAACAGACTGAAAACCTCACTGGGGAGTGAAGGACTCACACTGGGGAAAAGAATTCCAAAGGAAAATAAATCCATTGGAGAGACACAAGCTGACTCCTGGGGAGAAGCAGAAGGAAGTTCCACTGGGGGAAGCACCAAAGAAAATGAGGTGTTACCGGGTATAAGGGTAACAAACTCAGGAAGGAACACCAAGGATACCGGGTTGTAGGTATGTAACAGGTGACCGACCAAAGACGTGAATTGGTTTTCACTTCCAAAACACTCATCATCCTGAAGAGAGCTAGAGAAGCAAACTTGTTTATAGGATGGATATTTGATTCTGTAAAGAATGCAAATCTTACTCAGTTGGGGAAACAAACAAAGTGTTTGACAAAAGAGTGCATGAGACATATTATCTATAGCCGTCAAAACGTAGATAATATACTCGCATGGAAAGTTATCCTGAACCGGGTTGTAGGTTGTTTATAGGATAAAAATCCGAAGACGTGAATTGGTTTGTGTTCCAAAACACTCATCACCCTGAAGAAAGCTAGAACAGCAGACTTGTTTATAGGATGGACAAAAAAAACGTGAATTGGTGTGTGTTCCAAAACACTCATCACCCTGAAGAAAGCTAGAACAACAGACTTGTTTATAGGATGGCCGAAAAAAACGTGAATTGGTGTGTGTTCCAAAACACTCATCACCCTGAAGAAAGCTAGAACAGCAGACTTGTTTATAGGATGGCCGAAAAAACGTGAATTGGTGTGTGTTCCAAAACACTCATCACCCTGAAGAAAGCTAGAACATCAGACTTGTTTATAGGATGGCCGAAAAAAACGTGAATTGGTGTGTGTTCCAAAACACTCATCACCCTGAAGAAAGCTAGAACAGCAGACTTGTTTATAGGATGGCCGAAAAAACGTGAATTGGTGTGTGTTCCAAAACACTCATCACCCTGAAGAAAGCTAGAACAGCAGACTTGTTTATAGGATGGCCGAAAAAACGTGAATTGGTGTGTGTTCCAAAACACTCATCACCCTGAAGAAAGCTAGAACAGCAGACTTGTTTATAGGATGGCCGAAAAAAACGTGAATTGGTGTGTGTTCCAAAACACTCATCACCCTGAAGAAAGCTAGAACAGCAGACTTGTTTATAGGATGGCCGAAAAAACGTGAATTGGTGTGTGTTCCAAAACACTCATCACCCTGAAGAAAGCGAAAGCAAACTCGTTTATAGGATGGATATTCGATTCCACAAGGAATACGAACCTTACTCGACTGGGGAAGATCAACAAAGGATTCCGACCAAAGAGCGCATGAGACATATTATTCATTACCGGCAGACCGTGAATAATACACTCGCATGGTAAGAAACACCAGGGATACCGGTTACTGGGTATATAATAGGTGATCTACCGAAAACGTGAATTGGATTTCACTTCCAAAACACTCATCATCCGAAAGGAGGGCTTGAAAAAGCAAATCGACTTACAGGATGGGCATTCGAATCCACAACGGGAAAACGAATCTTACTCAACTGGGGACACAAACCCAAAGAGTGCATGAGATATAATATCCATTACCGGCAGACCGTGGATAAGAATACTCGCATGAGATATATTATCTATTACCGTCAGAACGTAGATAATAAACTCGCATGGTAAGAAACACCAGAGATACCGGTTACTGGGTATATAATAGGTGATCTACCAAAACGTGAATTGGATTTCACTTCCAAGACACTCATCATCCGAAAGGAGGGCTTGAAAAAGCAAATCGACTTACAGGATGGGCATTCGAATCCACAACGGGAAAACGAATCTTACTCAACTGGGGACACAAACCCAAAGAGTGCATGAGATACAATATCCATTACCGGCAGACCGTGGATAAGAAACTCGCATGAGATGTATTATCTATTACCGTCAGAACGTAGATAATAAACTCGCATGGTAAGAAACACCAGAGATACCGGTTACTGGGTATATAATAGGTGTTCTACCGAAAACGTGAATTGGATTTCACTTCCAAAACACTCATCATCCAAAACACAAACTGGTTAAAGGATGGATATTCGATTCTACAAAGAATACGAATCTTGCTCAGCTGGGGAAAATCAACAAAGGATTCCAACTAAAGAGCGCATGAGATATATTATTCATTACCGGCAGACCGTGAATAATATACTCGAAAGGAAAATTATCCTGAACCGGTTACTGGGTTGTTTATAGGATAAAATCCGAAATCGTGAATTGGTTTTCACTTCCAAAACACTCATCATCCGAAAGGAGGGCTTGAAAAAGCAAATCGACTTACAGGATGGGCATTCGAATCCACAACGGGAAAACGAATCTTACTCAACTGGGGACACAAACCCAAAGAGCGCATGAGACATATTATTCATTACCGGCAGACCGTGAATAATATACTCGAAAAGGAAGATTATCCTGAACCGGTTACTGGGTTGTTTATAGGATAAAATCCGAAAAGAAAGGCATCGGGATACCAGAATAGGTATATAATGATGACCAATCAGAAAGGAGCAACAGACATTACCGACAAAAGGGTAAATGAAAGGCGATTTGCTGAGGATTCGTTGATGAAAATCAAAGATCCGGGGAACACAATCACTGACACAAGGTGAAAGGACCCGCTGGGGATAAAATTGCTAGCATACGGCAATTATCCACAAAAGACTTGCTAGGGATATAAGTGCTGATCTGAGCAACTTATCCGAGCAAAGGAAAAATCAACATCAAACATTAGATGAAGATAACCACAAGAGAAATTGTCATCGGTTGGGATGAACAACAAAGTTAACTCTGCAAGCGGAGAAAACAGGGTTTATAACTACCGGTTTGTAGAAAAACCACAAAGATAGGACTTACGACTGCTGGTTAGTAGGCAGAGGGCCAAAATCTGGTGGGGATAACCACAAAATTAGGGTTTACATCTACCGAATACGGGGTAGAAGACCAACAACTCCGCGTGGGGATAGAACAAATCACAAATCCGCACGGGAAACCAAAATAGGGTTTAACAAACCACAAACTGCTGGAGAGCAGGAAAATAGGATTTACAACTACCGGTATGAGGGTAGAAAACCAACAACTCTGGCTGGAGAATAAAAGGTGTATAACCACAAATTCTGTTAAGAAAGCCAGGAAAAGTAGGACTTATAGCTACCGGTTATGAGGGTAGAGGCCCAAAAACATTCCGCTGGGGAACAACCCACTGGGAAGCACAAGACATTTGACAAATAGCCAATTCGGGAATGATCCGAAAAGACAGACTGAATCAAGACACGTCCTAATGAGGATATAACTCAAATAGGAAAATCCATCCCAATATATGTGTTGGGAGGAAACGGAAGAAACCGTCATCCACGAGGATATATCTCGGTGGGGAACTGCAGAAGGAAAGACAACATTTTCTGCTTATGGGGTTGACTCTATATGGAGAGATTTATAAACACCCGACATCTGCTTGGGGAGATCTGTAAAGAAGATCTATATCACCATAGCAGGAGACACGACAAACAAAAGATATATGGCAAGAAATGCGACATGAATATCTGAATGTTTTATGAATATGCATGAATATGCGTGATTTATGTTTGATGAATGCTGACAAGACAGACAATTCTAACACAACAGGTTCAGGAACAAACGCCCGGTATTATACTTCCAGGGGAAAAACCAACTGGAGAGTCAATCTGCGGAGATCCATATGCTGAGAAGCAAAGATCTGCGGGTACTGCTGAAGAAGCAGAGGATCGGAGATATCAGGAAACAAACCAATCAGGGTACAGAAAGTCACAACGGGCAAAGCAGCCACCAAGACAAATCTGTAGGGGAACAAGAGAAGTCCCAAAGTATCTGCGGGGGATCCCAGTGTCAACTGAGAAACAAAGGTACATTGCACAAGCACGAACTGCTGTAGAAGCAACTCCACATAACTCCGCTGGGGGACAACCCACTGAGGGAGAACGATATCATCCATATAGAATCTAACTGCATAAGCAACTCTACTGGGGAAAACTGCCGACTACTCTCTTGGGAACAAGCCACTGAGGGAGGACAGATCAAACAAGTAGATTCTGCAACGAACCGCTCCACTTGGGGAGAATATACATAGCAAACTGATCACAGCAAGTAGGTTCTGCAATATAAGCCACTCTACTGGGGATCACAAACAGTCAGGAAATCAATCCGCTCTCTGGAGGCTAGAGCCATCATCCGACCATACTAGGGATTGAAGGAGCAATTCAACAGGCGAAACTGCCACAACAAACACTCTGCAGACTATGCTGAGGAAAAGGTAGATGAAAATATACTGGGATATCAACCCAATCAACTACTGAATAGGAAAATAAATCCTACTCTGCTGAGGAGAGAAACTCTGATGGAGAGATAGCAACAACTCCAAAGACGACTTTGCCGGGGGAAGGTAAAGTACCGGGTATCAAACCGCTGACTTACCGAGTCTTCAAAAAGAGAACGACCATGCTGAGGAAACAGACAAATCCGCTGGCAACTGCACTGGGAAGAGTGACAACAACTCTGCTCGCAACTCCGAGGGGAATATCAATCAACAGCTATACTCATGACTGTGCTGAGGAGACAAATAAAGTCTGGGGCAGACGACCCACTGGAGAAAGTGACGGGGCACCAAGATGACAAACCATCAACCGCCGAAACTCACAAGGAAACACCCATGCTGGGAAAAGCTGCTGCTGGAGAAAACGAAGTCTTCAACAACACTCTGCTTGCGACTATACTGGGGAACAACCCCAACAACAACTTTGTTTGAGGAACAACCCCAACAAAGATTTGAAGAAAGAAGATACCACCAAACCAGGAATATGAACAAATGTCTTACCTGTTGGAAATCATGCCACCCTCGGGAGAGCACTGAGATATTCTTGAGTATCTTTTCAATCTTGTGAATGTTCACTTTGTTTAAAACAAAAATTTTGAAAAATTTTGATTTGTTTAAAACAATGATATTTTATCAATTTAAAACATGCAAAACATTTGTTGAATTGAAACAAATAAGAGTGCAAATAATTGGATAAAAAGCTCAAATTGATTTGATGGAATGGTAGTCTGCAAATGGCAAGACTCCATAGATCTGTACAAATTTGAAATCAGTGATATATATTGGAAGAGGGCTACATTGAACATAATGATCCTTTCTCTACCAATTTGAATCTCGATGTATCCGAAGCTTCAGTTGACGACGAATCGAGAATCTTCTGACGAAATGACGACTGACGAACAGAAAGTCTTGTCAGGATGCAGTTACTTGCCAAATCCCTAATTTTTGCCTAGATTGCCCCAGAGTGAGGTACTCAATCTAGCGGGATGCAAATATTCTTTTTTTTTTCAAGTCTCTAATTTTTGCCTAGATTACCCTTGCGGGTTCTCCACCGAGACGCTCATTTTTGCCTAAGCCGCCCTTTCGGGTTTTCAACTTAGCGAGCTATTTTGTTTTTCATTTGCATATACTTTTTTTTTAGGCAAAGTATCTCTTGACTGCATCTGAATTCAAAGGACGAGTGAAATCCTCCCCATCCATTGTTGTAAGCATCAAAGCACTGCCTGAAAAGGCTCTCTTAACAACATATGGACCCTCGTAGTTTGGAGTCCACTTGCCCCTGGAATCGGGCGCGAAAGACAAAACTTTCTTGAGCACGAGGTCACCTTCTCGGAACACACGAGGCTTGACCTTCTTATCAAATGCTTTCTTCATTCTCTGTTGATATAGCTGACCATGGCACATGGCAGTCAATCTCTTCTCTTCAATCAAATTCAGCTGGTCGTAACGACTCTGAATCCATTCAGCATCAGTCAACTAGGGACTTGAGGGTATAATTTTTCTTTTTTCTTTTGGAAAAATTTTGAAATTTTTTTCCTGATTTTTGATTTTTTCATCTTTTTCACCCTCTTTCTCTCTTTTTTTTTTTTTTTTTTTTTTTTTTTTTTGATTGCATTTGTAATGCCCCAGTTTGACTGTTCTGCTGATTCTCATGATACAGCTGAATGAGCTTCCTTGTGCTCAAGAAGGCGGGAAATACCGTCAGGAATCCCTTCAACATCATCTTCTTCCGCTTCGAATACAGGGAATTCAAAATTGGGAGATGGCGTTGGATCATCATGTTCAATGGGTTTAGAAATCCCTGCATAATGATTCTGGATAATGAAAAGCTTTTGAATTTAAACAAGCAAATCACTTATGCAGATGAAAAAGCTGTTTTCTGTTTTTCAGGGTTTTTTGTGATCACTGATTTCATGCAGAAAGCAAAAAGTGAAAACAAAGGAAAAACAAATGTTTAACAATGCATTAATTGAATGAAAACATCATTGTATATATGCTTTGCCAACAATGTCATCACTTCTCCTTTTGGCATGGGAGAAGGGTTTCAAACAAAGTGAACAATTTACTCTGATCTATGGATGACTGTAGGAACATCTACAGCGACCCAATTGTGGCAGACACCACCAGGAATAACAAAATTGTTCAAGTCTTCTGCGTCTTCTTCTTCAATGATAGCAGCAACTTCCTCTTCTGCAGGTTGATCGGCATGGATGAATCCTCCACTTGTGAACAAACCTTGCTCATTATATGCCCCAGAACAGTAGCCAATGTCAGCCCGGGATCGGTTAACCAGGAATAAATCCATCAACAGCGCTAAGTCTGGCAAAATCCTCTTCGAATTCACAATTCTCTTGCTCAGGATGATCCATCAATCTGGCAGAGTCGGCTCTGGTATAGTACCGGCAAAGTGCGTCTTCAAAATAAATGAAGATCGCAGGGTCAGACCACAGGATGGGAGACCGGAACAAAACACCCGCTTATGCAAATGATGCATGAAGTGTTTATGCATATGCTTGTTTTTTTTATTTCAAAGGAACCCGAGGGTTTTATTTGCAAACTTTGAGATTTTTAAGCATTTTGATCATATATGAGAATATCTCGTCAGATATATCAGGTGAAAATTTTTTCCCGGTTTTTTCATGTTTGAGAATTTTTTGCAAATAAACTCCTTTGAGTTCCTTGAAAATTTTCTCTTCTCTGATGATATGGATGCAGATGAATGCATGAATGTATGAATGCAACAATCACACTCAAGGATCAAGCAAGGCACACCAGACAAAGGTCGTGGGAAAGCTCATTGTATCCCTAATATCAATCATCCATTTTGGTGGATTTAGGTTTTTTACCTTATCGACACCCAAGTTCCATTGATATTAACGGTACATGAACCGGCTCTAACATTCTTAATATCAACCAGCCGCTTTGGTGGATTTTAGGTTTTACACCTGATCCGGGATCCATTGATATTAACAATGTTTGAACGACTCAACCACGAATCACGGGTTTGTTGAGAGTCACGAGCATGGAGTCTCGGTTAAGAACCACCCAAAGGGAGTGTACTAGGGTTTAAACCTGCCAGTCATGTTCTACCAGAGGTTCCCATAATCATCGTTCCATCTTTCGAATATTATCGGAGGAACGAATACTCGTATTCCAAGAATATTCTCAAGAGAAACTCTTATGAGTGTAGTATCGCGTAACAATCGTATCAGAACTGACATCTGAACGATCTCCGCACTACGGTCCTAAAAAATAGGCCAAGATGGGTTTGGTAAACTAAGGTCCTTGGCTTCTGCGGCACATGATTGAAAGAATAATGCCTAACCACAAATAACTTGTGTGACATTATTAGTTCAACATGACCTCCACCAAGTGAATGGACTCGCAAGTCAACTGGCTAAGGAATACTCCACACCAGTCGACAAGACTATGCCATTCTCCTATCCTAGAGTGCACTCGAGTTCGGGTATAGAACTCATCTCACAGATCACCAAAGCAAACAACAATTGTATATCAAGCAATTCAAACATTACAATCAATACAGTGATCCCAAATTGTACAAAAATATGTCATATAACAAATAATAATATAGCACAACAAAGGTGAAAAGTAGGCAATACCACCAAGGATCGAGTTTTCCCCAGCAGAGTCGCCACTTTTCTGTAGCGGTGTATCCGTCGCTATATGATTTATCGATTAAACCATAAGCAAAGCATACAATGAAATTTCGAGTCGCCACCGCACTTTTATTTATCCAAAGGACTGGCTAAAAAGCGAACAAAAGCCTAAGAAGTTTTACACGTAGAAAACTAATAAAAAGATCAGAGAGTCTGGGTAAAAGGGTAAATTACGCAATGGGAAGGTGTTAGGCACCCACTACGTCCTAGGTACTCCTAGGGAGCCCTTTTCACACTTGTTGTATAATACTGTTATTTGTTATGACATAAGTATTGTGCAAACATGATTGGGATGATGAGAAAAGAATGTACAAGTTAGTTATTTTTGTGTTCGAACGGATGAACCCGCTGCCTACGTACCTTCCATCAAAGGTAAGGATCAAAACGCCGTAGTTCGGCTAAAAGATTTCCAAAAGTTGGTGGATTCAATTTTAAACAATAGCACTGAGGCTTTTCATTATCAATGGGAGAACACTCGACCAAAAAACAACATCCACCATGCGAGGATAGCTTCGACGTACTAGAGGGGTTAGCCCTGTTTTCAGTACGGAAGTCTTACTGTCGACTCACTAAGGATAGGCAAGATTTACATCAACCACAAAGATAATTGAAACCTATGGCTAATGCATGAAAAGATTAACAATGGACAAAGCCAAAACAAGTGAATGAGTGAAGTTAATTGATTGTGATTATGAAAATGGAGTCAAAGTATGATTAAGATTGATTCAGAGAAGTGTTATGAAAATGAGTTTGAAAAAAAAGGTCAAGGACTTGGGTCCAGGTTTTTAATTTGAAAACATGAAGACGTTTGCACAATATCTATGTCAAGTTTGAAATCAATGTGTGAAAAGGTTTAGGACATAATGAGGATGAATGGATGAAGATGGATTGTAAAACTTCCTAGAAGGTTCACCTCTTGAGATCATATGGGAGATGACTCAAGTGTGTCCTTTGGAATAGCAATGGATAATAACAAACAAACAAGAAAGTCAACAAAAGCGGATATCGGATGCCAATCACTGGGCTTATACCAATCTCCTAAAATAAAACTGGATATCAGATGCCACTCAATGGTCTTACACTAATCTCCTCAAACAAAGAAATAAAAGGTGGATACCGGATACCAATAGATGGATTTACACCAGTTTCCTAAAACAGAAGTGGATATCAGATGCCACTCAATGGACTTATACTAATCTCCTAAAACAAAATGAAACTTGGATACCGGATGCCAATCTGTCTGGACTTATACCAATATCCAACATATGATCATAGGAAAACAAAGGCCAACTTGCAGGGACTTACAATTGCATCCTCACATAAACAAAGAAAAAGCAAAACATGGATGTCAGATGCCAATCTGTCTGGGCTTACTCTAACCTCCACAGTACGGTCCTAGGAATACAAATGCCAACTTGCAGGGACTTACAGTTGTATCCTCACATACAAACAAAGCAAAACATGGATGTCATATGCCAATTTATCTGGGCTTACTCTAACCTCCACAGTATGGTCCTAGGAATACAAATGCCAACTTGCAGGGACTTACAGTTGTATCCTCACATACAAACAAAGCAACAACAGAAGATATGAGTGACCAATGAGGTCTTACACTCTATCCTTCCATATCACAGGAGCAATGGCCAAAGAAATGGACTTACACTTGTCCTCAATGGGTAAACAACAATTATAGCATCACAAAGACAAATGGGATGATTGTGCATTAATGAGCAATTAATGATGATGATAAATGCATGAAGCATACAATCAGACATGTGCATATGAAGCAATCAATCAATCAATGAATATCAAACAGCACACTCTATAGCCAAACAAGGAGGCTCACACAAGAGGGTCAGGCATTGAAGCCAACTGGAATAGGGTCAAAGAGTTGCTCTTAACCTTGCCATTGAGAGGCTAAGGTGAAGCAGATGAAAGGATATGAGGGGTGTGCCTCATTGCTCTTATCCCTGATCAGGGAGAGCATTTGAATATCAGAAAGTGTGGGAGTTCAGAAAGTAGGAACTCTTTCCACATTAGACTCTATAGATCTTGGGTTTTGATCTCAATGCTACAACCATGTAATGGGAGCAAGGAGAAGACTCACTGAATAGTAGGGGATAGGTTGCTTATCCCTTTGATCTACCAATTGCCTTATTTGAAGGACTTTTCCTGCTTGGGACAAATATAAACACACACAAGCATTGCCTCTTAAGGAGGACTTCAGACAGTTGCCTGGCCAAATAACAGGCCAGGTCTTCCAGACTACATGAAGAAAAAGGAATTATACCTCAAAGAAAATTGCTAAATAGCAAAGCAAAGCAAGTTCAAAGAAGTAAGCAACTAATGGTACCTGAAATAGTCAAACAAATCAGTACACAGTTCAACAGTTAAAGCAAAAGGAAACAGAAGTCAACAGTCAAACAGATAGACAAATGTGCAAAGCACAAGGCACAAGGCTTATGAGCCAAGCAACCTACAAAACAAAGAGGTTAGCACATGATAAACAATCAAGCTCAAACAAATTGGATTGTTCTCTTTGGAGCATTTGTGCTTAACCTGAAACAATGAGCTCAAACATAAGCAACAAGACCACTAGGGCAAGCCTAGGGTCAAAAATGAATGAGAAAGTCAAAACAGCAAGGGATAATCAACCAAAATCAAGTTTAAACATTTAAGAAGCAAACTCAATTGATCCCACATTCATATCATGCATCATCATCATTTCACAAACAAAAGAAGGCAAAGCATGGCAAATTGGTGCACATATAAGTCAACAGAAAGACTTGCATCAAAAGTCAACTCAAACATTTTCAAAAATCACCAAATAATTCATGATCAATCCTAACACCTAGCATGGTAAGCATGTAAAATTTCATCACAATTGGACAAGTGGAAGGCAGTCAATGAAAATCATGAAGTCAAAGCAAATTTGAATATGCTCAATGAAGTCAACAGAAAGACTTAGCTCAAAACCAAACATAGTCAATTCCAAAAATTATCAAATAAATCATGGTCAATCACAACCCATAACATGACATTCATATAAAATTTCAGCTCATTTGGATCATGTGAAAATAGTCAATGAAAATCAGAAAGTCAAAGCAATTTCAAGCATGCACAAAGAAGTCAAACAAACATGTATCAACTTCAAAAAATCATAACTAAATGAAAACAGATGAGAAATGAATGGGATCAACACCAATGCAAAGCTCAAGATGTCTAGTATGCACATGTAAAATTTCATGATCATCCAATAAGGTATGAGAATTTCACAAATGAAATGGCAAGATGTGTCAAACAAGTCAACATTTTAGTCAAACAGGGGAGAAAATCCCAAACAATTAGGAAATGGCATAATTAATTCCAGGAAAAATCACAAGTCAACTAGACATACAAGAGCTCAATCATGCAAAAAATCAGATTAATTGGAGGTCAGGAAGCATGTCAACAAAAATCATGAAATTGCATATCATTGGTGTGACACAAATTGTCACACCCTACTTCCAAAATTCATATCTCACAAACCACATATGATAAATTCAAGAACTCTACATCAAAACAAACATGAATGAGTGTAGATTAACCACAAAAAATTTCAGGGTCATTGGATAAATCCTCACAATTTCACAAAAGAAATGGAAAAAGGTACAAAATGTGCATACATGTCAAGAAACCTAATACCATTAAAAATCCAGCCAGTCAAAAAAATATTAAAAATCATGATAAAAAAGTAGGCATTCTCATGAACATGATGGAAAAAATTTCATGATTTTTGGAGTTGAAACGAGTGAGAAATGATTTTTAGAAGTTAAGCAATCAATTTGGAAAACATGAACAAAGTAACATGGTTTAGTGAGTCAAACAAGTTGACCGAGTGGCATTTTTGTGATTATCACCCTCACTTATCAAAACGCAACGTTTTAAATGGACACATGAAATGTTGTAATTGGTTGCTCAATGGAACAGTAAACAGAATGCAGCAAATACGTGCAAACCAAATTTCTGGAAAATTATTTAGGGTTTGCTACAGTAGAACACATATTCATCTTCTCCAAAAATCGTGGGAAACCAACATGCCCAGAAACAACAAATAATCATGGCAATCGAAACAACAAACATCCAGCATGCATATTCCAAACATCATTTGCATTGAATCCAACTAGATAACATGAATCGAGCAAAAATCATCATGAACAACAAATTTCATTTCCAGATATTTCACTCAATACTCAACCATTTCATGCAATCTATAGTTCATTAGAATCAGCCAAGAGAGATCTATCCTAAACATAGCATGGATTGGAGAAAAAAGAGAGTCGAAATCTTACTTGGTTATGAAGAAACTTGTGAAACAGTGTTGTTTTGAGTGCCTTAGCTTGAAACAGATGAAGATTAGGGTTGGAAATGATGGATGCTTGAAACACTTTAGCTCAGCAAGGCTTGGAAATGTTCAGATCAAGTTTCACCATTGTAGTGCTTTGGAGAAAAACAGAACGTGGAATGCCTTTCAGTAGGAGAATGGAGCTTGAAATGGTCTCCAAATGATGTCCAGATGATGGAACAATGAAGAGAGGCTCGAGGTTTTGAGAGTTTTGCTCAGAAATTCCAAATCGTGAAAATGCCAAATTGAGAGAATGAGAGTTTTTCTGTTTGATAGGAGGCTGCAGCTAAGGCCAAGTGCGTATGCTTTGCCAATTTTCCAGAAAAGTTCAAAATGCACAAAATGAGAGAATGAGAAAAAGAGTTTTTCTGCTTTGTCAAATGTGGCTGCTAGCTAGGTTTAGAATGACAGAAAATATCTTTAAATACTTTTGTTTATTGTTGGTTAATGATGTGCTAAACTTGTTTAACTCAAATGGAACCATTTGCACATTTTGCTAATTTGAACCAATGCACATGGAGGGTGTGAGGTCTGGCCGAGTTTGGGCCTTGAGCATGTTTCAAATACCATCTAAAACAGATCCCAAATGGCCAAATTGTTTAAAAATTGCTAAATCAAAAAGTCAACTTTTGCACACACTTGAATTTAAAGAAGTCAAGTCCAAAAATGGCATTTTGCATGGTGAGGTTTTGGTGCATGAAATTTACATTTTTGGAAAGAGGAGGTAAAATGTGGTTTGTAGGAAAAAACCCCATCAAATTTGGCCAAGTGGTTCATGAGATATGGCCTTTTGAAGTTCACAAATTTTTGAAATTGATTTGATCATATCTTGCCAACCATACATGGGATTTGAGAGTTCTTGGACTTTTTGAAAATGGGAGAACAAGATCTTCAACTTTCATGTTGGGCAAAAATTCATTTGAAGCTTGTATCATGATTCAAGTTTAGGATCAAGAAGTTTCCATTTTTGGCAATTTTGAATTACAGGTCAACTTTCTATTTCTGGAAATTTCCTGTCTGACTTTATTTTCTTCATTGTGGATGCTTGACATGATATATGAAGCTTGTATGGACATGAATGAGCTCCTTCAAATCAATTCCATCCACCAAATCATTGATTAAATCCACAGTTGACCAAGTTTGACTTCCTGTTGACTTTTCTAGGGTTTTGGATGATTGAACCACTTCTGATGAATTCCAAACCCTAATTCTTTGAGAACTTGATTCCAAATGATGTCCCAAGTTATATGAACTCTTGATTATTGATCATGGTGTCCAAATTCTGCAAGAATGGCCACCATCCACTGCTTTGACTGACTTCTGACTGTCTTTGACCTAATTGCTGATGATTGCTTCAACTGCAAGCAACAAGGTTAGACTGACAATATTTTTGTACTTTTGGTTGATAAACATATGAAAAGCAAAGATATACAAATGCAAAACATGCTTGGTGATCAAGAACCACACTCACAAGGCAACCTACCCACTAGGAGGGAAGCTAGGGCATGCAATGATCCTTGAGGCCATGAGATGATATGATATGGGCCATGAGGGATCTTAGGGCCAAAATTGGGGTCTTACACCCAAGAAAACTTGCCTTTCCTTTGAATGCTGCGCCATGCATCAGACACCTGCCTCAACCGTGACTGGTTACCCTCAACCGGGAAGTAGAAAGTTTCCTGAATCTCACTCTTGAGAGGAGGAACCTCCATAGCGAATCCCATTTGTCTCTTAAGAAGCGTCGGGTTATAATTAATGCAACCCTGAACTCCTATAAGAGGCACATTGGGAAAACCCCCACAACTGCAAATGAAATCTTGTCCAACCCCACTACTGTGAGTCTAAGCTATGTCTTTGGCCCGCAAACCCATCAACTTGGTCGCCCAATTCATAGTATGGTCAAGAAGAACAAAAGCACCCCTGGAAGGCAGATATCCCATGAACCACTTGTATAGTAGCTGAGCACAACACCTAATCAATCCCCCACGCCTCTTCTCATTCCGGTTATGGACCGAGTAATAAACATCCCCAACCAGAGTAGGAATAGGATTCCTCTGCACAAACACCCGGATGGCATTAATGTCCACAAAGTTCTTCTGATTAGGAAACAGGATGATACCATAGATGCTCACAGCAATCAAAGCACAGACAGCTTTCCAACCACCCAAAACAGCATGCTCCTTGGCTTTAGCCTCCAGGAAACTCAGATGAAAACCAGGCAACTTCCCCTTCTCCTTCAGACCTCCTTTAGTCACCTCTGGACTCAAATAAAGAGCACGGGAGATCCCACCAACATCAGGTTCTTCCTTAGTAGCATAGAAAGGAACCTGATTTCTGATCTGAATACTCAGGATACCAGCATAGTCCTCCATCAAAGGCCCTAACAAGTAATCCGGGAAGACGAAACATCTCAAACCAGGGTCATAAAACTGGAAAAGAGTATGGATGGCGCTCCTATCCCTGTCTGTGAGCCTGAAAACCATCTTCAGAATACCCCCATAAGTCTCACGGAACATCCCCACATGGTCAGGTGTAATCAATGTTATCATCTCCTTCAGCACACTGATCTCTGGATCAAAGAAACTGTAGACAACATTGTCCTTCAAACCGGGCCTCATATCTGAGTAAAGAAGTCTCTCAACCATGATCTCAATCAAGAATGTCCCCTGCATATGGATAAACATGAGTTAGATGCGAATAAATGCAAAATGTGAATGATGCTGATGTATGAATGCAATGCACTGTGCCATCCTCCAAGTCATCTGATCATCCACTATACAGAAGCCCTGGTCTCTGAACTGATCACAACCATCTGAGGTACTGAGTAACCATAAATCCAACTCATGAGTTCCAAAATAAACGGAACCGGAGGATACATCACCATCATCACCAGAAAATCCTCTGAACAGATAACCACACAATCATCTGCACCAACCCAGGGAATCCTAAAATAAACGGATCCCCACTGATAAATACCACGGACAGAACTCCGGCGTCTCGGAAATAAATATCCATAAATCTGACTTATAAATAGGACTCTGATCAATAACTGAACCATTAGTCACCATCAGAACATGCATCTGTCAGAATCAACCCTCCCCTCACAGGTGAATTCTAATCAGGTCATCCTAAGGCGGATAATGGTCTCGACAATCGGGCAAAGATACTCAACGGATTTTCCCTTTCGGGTGTGCCGCTGCAGCTCTCATAAGATCGTCTAAACCAAAGATCCGGGAAAGAACGGTCACCGAAGTCACCAGCTCAGATGAGGTAACCCAACCAAAGTGGAATACTCCACAATGGAAGAGCTCTCTCAGATGAACCTCGTCCGACTTGTGGTATGTCACGTCACAACAACATGCCCAACCAACATGTGAGGAATGTGAGACCACACTAATCCTAGGTGTATACTCGGGCCTGGGTTTTAGCCCCACTCAGAACACCCACCCCCAAATCAGAGGAACCAACCTGTACAGAGTCAGCATAATGACGGTATGATGCATGCAAACACATATGCACATATATACAATCACAGCATAATAATAAATGCAATAAATAAAGCAGCAAAAGCAACCAAAACTATCCTAGAGAGCGCTAGGAATGACTCGCTTAGGGAAGATGGACCAGCAAGAGGTCAACTTCTAAATCCCCAGTGAAGTCGCCAGCTGTCGCATCCGCGAAAAACAACCAGCGGGAAAAACACCAACAAACAGAGCCGCCACCGTGCGTTATTTATCCCAAAGGAGGGAAAGGAAACGCTCGAAGTAAACCTAGAAAGGACATGGTCTCACGACCGGAGATTACAAGGATCGGGAGTCGATTACGCAAGGGGAATGTATTAGCACCCCTCACGTCCGTCGTACTCGATGGGATCCACGCTAAAAAAGAATAGAATAAGGTTGCTGAATAACTGCTCAAAGAATGCACACACGCTGGAATAAACAGGCTGAGAAGGACGGAGGAAGGTGACTCGGCAGGATGTCGCATCCTGGGCCTACGTAGTTTGTCAGAAACAAACATCAGAGTCGACGTAGTTCGGGGAAATGGGGGAACGGGCTCGCTAGGATATCGCATCCTATGCCTACGTATCTCATCTGGAATGAGAATCAGAGCTACCGTAGTTCGGCTAACGCACACCGAAACAAAACACACGCACAAACGCTGAGACGTCAAAGCAAACACGCAAATGGAAACAGACTGCCAATGGCTGGTCTTACGTCCAACTCCACACGAAACAAACGAACAAGGAAACCGAATGCCAATCGCTGGACTTACATCAGACTCCAAACACACAAACAAACATAAGAAACCGATTGCCAATCGCTGGACTTACGTCAGACTCCTCACTCACACACAAGAGGTTACCAAACAGACAAGCTAATAGGGAGTCTGGAACTCGAGCCTAATAACTGTCAAGCAAACACACACAAAAAGGAAAAGGGTGCCCGGAGAGATCTCGCACGATCTCCTGCCTACGTACCTCATCTGGTATGAGGATCAGGGCAACGTAGTTCCCCTTAACAGGGGAGAAACTTCTATCCTAACCAGAGACTGGGAAATAACAAACTAAAAGGGAGACTGACTCGAGCCTAATAGTTGTCATGTAATCCACAATAGTCCTAGGTTGAGGTTTCTAACAAGAGTTTGACTCACACAGGCAGTGAGTCAACTCAAGTCTATCTCTACGTACATTCAACTTCCTTGAAAGTTAATCATACGACTCCTACAGAAAGGAGATAAGAAGCAAAACAGATAAACATCAAAAGCAATCAGCACACACTATACGCAACCAAGGGGCTCAAGCAAGGTTGGGCTTTAGTCAAGGGGTCATATCGACCTCGACAAACAAGCCAACTGGAAATGGGTGTTTTGAGCTCTTAACCCTAACATTGAGAGTTAGGGTGAAGCAGATGAAATGGGAAGTGAGGGTAAGACCTCACAGCTCTTATCCCTGGCCTGGGAGAGCTTGAATCAAATAGAAAGTGTGGGAGTTCAGAATGTAGGAACTCTTCTCCACAAATGACTGACTCTATGGACAAGATTTTGGGTTTTTTATTCAAAATGCATCAACAGATGGTGTGAGCAAAATGAATGACACAACTGAATAACAGGGGATGGATTGCACATCCCTTTTATCTGCCAATTGCCTCTTAAGAGGACTTAACCTGCTTGGCACAAAACTTAAACAAACAAAAACATGGCCTCTTAATGAGGGCTTCAGACACGTGCCTGCCAAAGTAACATGACAGGTCTTCCAGACTACATGAAGATCAAGGAATTATACCTAAGTGGTATGCCAACCACAAGCAAAGCAAAGCAAAGTTCAAATGAACTTAAAGCAACTTAGGTACCTGTGGAAACAACTAAACCAATCAGTACAGAATTCAGACAAACAAACAACAGTCAATATCAAACAAACAATCCCAATGTACAACACATAAGTCATAAGGCAAACTCAAGTCAATTATCATCAACCTACAAAACAAACAAATGTTAGCAATCAATAGCAAATATCAACATTCAAATGATGAAGCAACATCAACCATGGAAATTGGATGCTTGGTCCTGAAATTCAAAGCTCACATGTAAGTACAAACCACTAGGTCAAAGCCTAGGGTCAAAGGTGAAGAAAAAATTCAAAACAGGAGCTAATATTCAACACAATGCAACTTCAAACACATATTAACATGTTCTAAAAAGGACAAAAACAAAATCATCTAGCAAGGTCATGTGGTGAGCAAGAGAAGTCAAAGACCAATTCAAGGCATACATTTGGACATTAAGAATGAAAATTCCAAATCAAAACAGAAATGATTCAAATAATTCTGGAAAAATTCATGAGCATTCAACACATCCAACATGATCATCATAAAAAAAATCAGAATCAACAGAAGTCATTTGATATGGAAATTAAATTGCACAAGTTTATCAACCAAATGTGTGACACAAATTGTCACACCATGCAAACATGTGTATAAAACCGAAATGGTAAATGAGAAAAATACCAAACCAAGCCTAAAACATCCATCAAATGTTAGGAATCATCATGCAAAATTTCATGTCCATTGGATTAAAATCAAGCATTTCACAATGGAAAGAATGGAGCAAGGTCACAAATGCACACATGATCACAAAGTCTAGCAAAATCCAAATTCCCGCCATGCACAACTTCAAAATTCAACATCATCAAATTCTAGACATTCTAAGGAACAAGTAGCAAAAAACCAGGCATTTTTGGAGCATTTTTCAATTTATTGTGAATTTTTGAAGTTGGAAAAATATAATTTGAAATAAAATGAACATAGCATGGAAAAAGGGAGGGAAATGGCATAAATTGATGAACATTCGAAAAATAAGCGCCTGCAGGAATCGAACCGAGCGCATATTCAAAAGGTGAAGCGCACCAACACGAAACGACGCCGTTTCACCTGCAAACCCTATCGCACCACTAGCGACGGAAAGACGGACGCTAGGCCGTCGCTAACCTGGAAAACTTCATCTTCCTCATGAAGACGAAGATGAACAGTATGAATGTTCATACCAAAATTTCCAGAATTTTCCAGAAATGAGTAAAATCTATACCATTCGAAAGCTATTGCTAAGGAGATTACAGATCAAGCATTAATTCATGTTAATTCATCACCAATCGTGCAAATCGAAGCAAAAAAGTTTGATGCTCAAAACTTCCATCACACATAACTCACTCAATATTGCACTAAATCACACAAAATTCATATCAGATTGCTCAGTGAAGAGAGATCTACAAGATTATGCATACAAAACAGTGAATTAAGAAGCTCAAAAATATGACCTCTTGAAGAGCAGTTCTTGAATTCTGCAGATCCAAGGCCAAGCAAGCATGCAAATCCACTCCTAATCACTTGTGATGAAGCTTTATGAAGAATTTGAGGCTTGGAAACGTGTAGATCTAGCTTATCAATCAACTTCCATTCTTGAGTTCTTGCTTGAATTGTGCACAAATTCTAACCAAAATCAATGATCCAAAGCTTGATTCTCCATCTACTACACTCAATGATTCAGAATATCAAAGAAAAATGCAAGGTTATATGAAGAAATTGCAAGTTTTGGTTGAGAGAAAATTTTTGATGTGAGATGAAAACTAGATCTAAAATGGTGAAAAGTGATTAAGCTCTTGAAATTCTGTTACAATTATGTATATATATGCTTCCTTAATCACCTTGCTAATCCACACTTAACTTGGTTAATTGAATTAAGGTGTTTTGCAAAAATTCAAAAATGCATGGTGCATGTAGTAAACCCACGTGAACAGTACCATTTCCTTGGCCAATTACACTTAAAATCATTTTTTAAACACATTGGCAATGGTGGAAAGCTCTCATGATGCACCATTTTTGAATTTTGCAATTTCCCTCCAAAATAAGCATGGAATAGCAAATGATCACAGGATGGAAATTCATGCAATGTGATGAATGGTTTGAAAAGTTCATGTCATGACAAGAAAAATGCAAAAAGAACCACCAAATTTGGAGTTATGAATCAAAAGTTATGGCCATTTGAAGTTCCATGCATCCTTGGCAATGATTTGATCATATCTCTTCAACCATTCATCATAAATTCATGATCTTGGACTTTTTGGAAATGGGAGAGAGATATATTCAACTTTCATGTTAGGCAAAAATTAATTTGAAGCTTCTTTGATGATGCAAGATCAAGTTGAATTTGAACCAAAAACTTTCCATTTTTGGAAACTTCCAATTTCAGGTCACTTTCCATTTTTGGAAACTCTTGATCTGACCTCAAATTCTTCAAGATATGCATTTGACATGATTAATAAGCCTCTTTTGAACATGAATTAGATGTTGAAACTCATTTTTCCACCTCCTAGCCCTCAGTTGACTTTCTGTTGACTTTCTAGGGCCCTAGATGACTTGAACATGCTCAGATGACTTTGAGCCTCAACCACTTGATGAAATGGCTTCAAAATGAAACCCTAGATTATACAAGCTCAATAAAATCATATGATGATCTCCTTCTCAAGAAAGACCTCATCTCCTTGAAAATCCCTGATTGGTAGAATGCAACTGATTAGGGTTGACCAGAGGTCAAAACCCTAATCCTAAAGAACATGATCAGGCACAATGAACCCCTTGAGGATGATAATACTATGATGATGGTGACATACCCTTTCAACCAAGATAATACTCAACCTCCTTGAGGAACCAAGAAACCCTAATAGAAGAGCAACCCTCAGATGATTGATCAATTCAATAAGTCCCTCAGGCATGAATCTCTCAACCTTTTTATCCATCTGAGAAAGACTTAGGAGGATGACTTGCTTGTTCTCACATGATATGCAAAGATGTAATGCCTAATGTCCTACAAAATGAAATGCAATATGCTAAGCTAGTCCCAAGAGAGGAGGGCAAATTTTGAGGTGTTAGAAGCTGCAATCTAACATCTTTACTCTAGAGGTGCCTTCATGAGTGGTTTTGAGAATATTCCAAGCATCTTTAGCCACCTCACAGTTGTTCACCAGTCTGAAGATGTTCTTATCAACCCCATTGAATATAGAATTTAATGCTTTAGAGTTTCCAAGGGCTAGTTCATCCTCCTCCTTGGTCCATTGTCCCTTAGCCTTCTTATCAGTTGTAACTTCTCATTCCTTAGTAATAACTGGATGTTCCCAGCCTGTTAGAACAACCTTCCAAACCTTATTATCCAAAGATTTCAGAAAGGTTACCATTCGAGGTTTCTAGTAGTCATAGTTAGATCCATCCAAAATTGGTGGTCTATGAACAGATCCTCCGTCTCTATCCTTAGTACCAGAAAGTAACGTCCCTAGATCTCACCTAGAACTAGAGCAGGATGCCTGCTCTGATACCAATTGAAATTCTAGTATCAGATATGAGATGTCGAAGGTAATGTCACGACACTAATGTCTGAACAATATAAACAGGATAAAAGATAAAGAACAGTAATACAAGTGACACAAGAAATTGTTAACCCAGTTCAGTGCAAACTCACCTATGTCTGGGGGCTACCAAGCTAGGAAGGAAGTCCACTAAATAGAATTAGTTCAAAGAATCTCAGTAAACAACTTCAAGTTACAATATTTTCACCTAATCTCTACCCGTGTGACTTCTATCTAAGAACTCTTAGATATGAGATCCTACTCACTCCCCCTCAATCACAACAGTGATGTAAAAACAAATATTACAATGAAAGAATACACTCTTCAAGAACACATACTTGATCTTGCTTAAAAGCTTCAACCAAGTAAACATACACTCATACTTCAAAGCTTAGAGTGGATAAATTACAACTCAAAAGTCAATCCAATTCAATCATCAATGGATGAATGAATGGCTCACAATACACATGACCACACAAGACTAAAACCCTTATTCTCTCTCACTATTTCGTTCGTTATTTCTTATGTGTTAAAACCAGGTTTTTCATGCCCTTTATATAGACGCGTTTAGTTGGGCTTGGACATCATAAAACCCTAATACTATTTTCCATTCATATTTTCTCGTGACAGCTGATTATATCTTATTGGAAAATAAGTCAATCTGGTTTTAATTAATGATTGAATGGCGTGTTCAATCTTCACATCAATCACACATAGATTAGCATAAAAAGCGCAATCACACAATACATAACATTCAGACTGAATGTTCTGTATACAGATGTCTTGACATCGGGTCTAACATCTCAGCAAAATCCTGCACATCCACATTTTAAACACCGTGCAGGAACCTGTTATCTCATGTCAAGACAACACTTGTGACAACTTGTGAAAACTCTAGGTTTTACCAAAATTGATGCCAACACATAGAACCGACACTACTAAAAGACAAGGGAGTGCTTGGAACAAAATTAAGTGGAGTTGATAAAGGATATGATTAACATGAAAGTCAAGGTAGACTAGATGTTAGAAGCTATGCTAGCTCAGTCGAAGAAAAATCTTCAGCATGTTGTCACAGAAAAATTGGATATCCCACGATTCTTACCGTGCTCCCTCATCAAGTCCGTCCATCATTGTTAACCGAGTCAGATCTTCAGATTTGACGGAGAAGGGCTTACCGCATGAGGTCAACAAAGTTGACCAACTTCCCTTTCAAGTTTTGGGCCTCCGAATTGGGCCAAGACTGTTCCTTGCTATTTGAACCCCCTTTTGTTGTCTTACAGTGCGCCAAACATGGGCTTTTCTCTATTTTAAGCCCATTTCTTTTGTATTGTTATTTATTTTATTTTTTCCATTCATTTTTCTTTTCCCTTACATAAAGTGTATATATAGATTATTATTACTACAAACATAATTGTTTTTTTGGTTATTTTCATTTATTTAACAATTATTTTAATACTTTAAGTTGTAATTTTAAAATAAGTTATGGATTTAATTCTTTGTTTATATAAAATCAATCGTTAATTTAATTCGTAAATTTGTTTGAGACATCATCTTGAATGTGCCTAATTAAATTCACTTGTGCAATCTCTAAAGTCATTTGAACCATAATTCAAGTTGTATTTTCGTAATGACTTTCGTCTTTTAATTAATCTAATCATTATATTGAAACATTTAAAATTTCATATTTCTCGATTCAAAGTCGAGTCCATTTTCAAACACCCTTGTAAGTCAATCGCTTGTAGCATCGCCATCAACTTCACATAGCTTACTCTTGGGCTTTCTTACAATGAGACCTAGTCGATCATTAATCAATCGATTAGATGATCGATTCACTAAATAAAATTCATTTCATTCATAAACACAAATTTAAAACCTCGATCCAATGTCGAGTATTTTCATTCAAATTAAATAAAAATACCCAATCACAATCAAATACCATTTCATTTGGGAAATGAAAAGAGGGATGATTTTGAGTTTTCGACTCCTCTCCTCGATTATTTGAATACGAGTTTCCTTACTCGGTTAGTCAAATAGTCGTCACTTCCATCCACCTAAGCACAATTAAATCAAATCATTTTTGTAATAAGAAATGAAAAGGGAGATGACCTTGAGTTTTCAATTTCTCTCATCGATTATTTGAATACAAGTTCTCTTACTTGGTTAGTCAAATAATTGTCGCTTAACTAAAAACTTCCAAACCCCGATTAAATCAAATTATTTTCATAATAAGAAATGAAAAGGGAGATGACTTTGAGTTTTCAACTTCTTTCCTCAATTGTTTGAATACGAGTTTTCTTACTCGGTCAGTCGAACAATTGTCATTTTTCCGAAAATTAATAAATTAATCAAATCATTTCCTAATAAACTATACGAAAGGGAGATGGTCTTGAGTTTTCAATTCCTCTCCTCAAGTGCTTGAATATGAGTTGGTTTACTCATCCATTTAAGTACTTGTCGTCTATTCCAAAATACATCAACCATACACAAACCTATTTTCATAATCACTCAGATGAAAAAGAAAGCGGTCTAGAGTCTTCTATCCCCTTTCCCGATTATTCGGATATGAGTTGTCTTACTTGACTATCCGAGTATTCGTCATCCATTCAAAACACCTTAATCATCATTAAAATCCTTTTACAATTAAGGATGAAAAAGAAAGCGGTCTAGAGTCTTCTATTCCCTTTCCCGATTATTAGGATACGAGTTGTTTTACTCGACTATCTGAGTAATCGTCATCCAACAAAAATATCTTAACCCATCAAGTCTATCTTTTCTCGCCCTCGTGCGATCGAAACTAGTCAAACAAGACATCAAACATATTAACTCAACCTATCACCCCTCGTGTGACCAAAACCATTCTTTCAAAAGAACACTGTTAATCCTTTGTAATACGCACAACAAACTAGAGCTGGAGCCTCCACCGAGAGTAGACAAGTCAAAGTTTAGCCGTTAGAACGCCGACCTACACAGTCGTTCATCAAACAAAACGCACCAATTAATCATAGTTGCCCGAACTACGAATGCTCTGATTCCCTTATTGCACCATAAGGATACGTAGGCAGGAGATTGTTGTATCTTCGTGAGCACACTAATAAAAAAACTTCCTTTTTCCCCTTCTGAGGTTGTTATCCATCTCCATTCAATATTTTATGATTAGAAGAAAACAAACAACATAAGTTAACACTCAAATCGCAAAATTGAACTAAAAGGTTCCCGTTAAGTACAACGGACGTCAGGGGTGCTAATATCTTCCCCTTGCGTAATCCACTCCCGAACCCGAATATGGTTGCAACGACCATTATTCTATTTTTCTTAAAGGTTTTATCGATATTTTCCTATTCCTTCATTGGAATGAATAAAGTTCGGTGGCGACTCTGTTTCGAATAATTTTTCCGCGTCCATCGCGAGGGATCGCATTTTTTTCGAGGTGCGACAGTTACTAGAAATAAAGAAAGATTGGTAGCACAAGGATACACTCAAGTTGAAGGAGTTGACTTTGATGAAACATTTGCTCATGTAGCTAGCCTGGAGTCCATTAGATTATTGCTAGGAGTGGCATGTATTCTGAAGTTTAAACTGTTCCAAATGGATGTGAAAAGTGCCTTCTTAGATGGCTACTTGAATGAGGAAGTATATGTTGAACAACCAAAGGGATTCACAGACCCAAATCTTCCAAAGCATGTGTATAAGTTGAGGAAAGCTCTTTATGGGTTGAAACAAGCTCCTAGAGCTTGGTATGAGAGACTCACAATGTTTCTCATTAACAACAGATACAGAAAGGGAGGCATTGATAAGACTTTATTTGTCAAAGATGAAGAAGGAAAGCTCATGGTTGCTCAGATCTATGTGGATGATATTGTGTTTGGTGGGATGTCAAGTAAGATGGTTCAACATTTTGTTGAGCAAATGCAGTCTGAATTTGAAATGAGCCTTGTTGGAGAACTGACCTATTTTCTTGGCCTGCAAGTCAAGCAGATGGAAGATTCTATCTTTCTATCTCAAAGTAAATATGCCAAGAATATTGTTAAGAAGTTTGGCATGGAGAATGCAAGCCACAAGAGGACACCTGCTCCTACTCATCTGAAGGTGTCTAAAGATGAAAATGGTGTCAGTGTGGATCAAAGTCTCTACGGAAGCATGACATGGAGTCTGCTATATCTTACAACAAGCAGACTTGACATTGCTTTTATTGTAGGTGTATGTGCTAGATACCAAGCTGAACCAAAGGTGAGCCATATAAACCAAGTGAAAAGGATCCTGAAATATGTCAATGGAACTTATAACTATGGGATGCTATACACTCATGGATCTGAATCTGTGTTGTCTGGATATTATGATGCTGATTGGGCTGGAAGTACTTATGATAGGAAAAGCACATCAGGAGGATGTTTCTTCTTGGGGAACAACTTAATATCGTGGTTTAGTAAGAAGCAAAACCATGTTTCGCTGTCTACTGCTGAAGCTGAATACATAGCAGCTGGAAGTAGTTGTTCTCAACTGGTGTGGATGAAACAAATGTTGACTGAATACAATGTCACACAAGACGTCATGACATTGTACTGTGATAACCTGAGTGCTATAAACATCTCAAAGAACCCTATTCAGCACAACATGACCAAACATATTGATATTCGTCACCATTTTATTATAGAACTTGTGGAGGATAAGACTGTAGTCTTAAAGCATGTTGCTACTGAGATGCAGTTAGCTGATATTTTTACAAAGGCCTTGGATACAAATCAACTTGAATTCTTGAGAGGGAAATTAGGGATTTGCATTTATGAAAGTTTGTAGCAATTAATCTGGAGTGGAAAAAGTAATCAAATTACTGCCTATTGTCTTAAAATAAAGTGTCCTCATTATGGTAAATCATCACTTTGGTTTGGAAATACCATCTATTCCATCTTCACACGCTTCCCCCATAACCTCACTACCTACTCCAACTCTTCCATCTTCCTGCTCCTTCTCCACAAACCTCTGCTAGGGAAACCGTGACTTTTCTAGAAAAACTCCAAAATGTCACAACATTAAGATACGTCTGCCTCTAAAAATACTAAGTCTACTCCCAGGGTTCGTGCTCCTCCCATGGGCGTCCCTGATGATGAGATTCTGGATGTTGCTCCTCTCTCTGTTATTCCCGGCGTGGACATTGATTTGAACCAACCCATCTCCTTTGATGCCTCCGCTTCTGCATGTTCAAATCAAGGAATCCCTCTAGTATTCCTTCTGGTTCTACTCCTACCACTAACTCTAAGGAAGGAACACACTATACTGATCGTGTTATAAGAGACCTAGTCACTAGAATTCTTAATGAAGGCCACTCTGTGAAGGGAGTTTCTACTCCCCTGTCTCAAATGTACCCCTCTCATGAGGTTGAACAACATAGTAGTGAGGATGAAGATTCCTCCAATTCTGAAAAGGAATTGGCTGCTGAAGGGTTGCATTCTCTAGGGCAGACCATGTCTGAAAAGGGGAAATTTGTGGCTTCTCACACTGATAATGCTTCCCACTCTGAAAAGCATGATGAGGCAAACGTTGTGATTGATTTAGAGGATGGTAGCTCTGATGATCAAGAGGAAAGCTTGATTCATCACATGAAGCCAAATATGGCCAAACGCTTGAAGAATCACAAAGGAAAATTTGTTGCTGAACTTATGTCAGCTAGAAAAGCCAAGAAGACTGCAGGTATTGGCCCCTCCAAACCATGGAGCAAGGTCGAAGTAAAGAAGAGGAAGGCCAGAGATGATTCTGAGCCTGAAGAGGGTGTTGAGGAAGATGTCCCTGACATCTCGCCTGCAAAGAAGACTACTATTAGGAAGTCTCCTGTCAAAGTCTCTGATGTTAATTTGGATAACATCTACTTCCATCTTGAGGATGGAGCTGCTAAGTGGAAATTTGTGATTCAGAGAAGGGTAGCTATGGAAAGGGAGTTGGGAAAAGATGTTGCTGATGTCAAGGAGGTCATGGACCTGATAAAAGCTGTTGGGTTGTTGAAGACTGTTGATGGGTTCTCTCAATGTTATGAAGGTTTAGTTAAGGAATTTATTGTCAACATTCTTGAGGATATTTCTGATAAGAACAACAAGGAGTTCTGCAAGGTGTTTGTGAGGGGTAAGTGTATAACATTTTCTCCTACTGTTATTAATAATTTTCTAGGCAGAAAAAATGAGGGTGCAGGTGAATTAGAAGTTACAGACAATCAGGTATGTAGGGAGATTACATCTAGGCAGGTGAAAGTTTGGCCCGTTAAAAAGCATCTTCCTGCTGGGAAATTGACTGTCAAGTATGCTATCCTACATAAAATAGGAGCTGCTAATTGGGTCCCTACCAACCATATCTCCACCATTGCTAATACCCTTGGGAGGTTTATTTTTGCTGTTGAAACAAAAGTGAAATTTGACTATGGTAGATTTATGTTTGAACAAATCATCAAGCATGCAACTACTAACGCAGTTAAGCTTCCAATTGCTTTTCCCTCTATGATCTATGGAATTATCTTGAATCAACATCCTGGTATTCTGTGCTCTAATGACTTACCTAGTAAAAGAAAACCTGCTCTGTCTATGCACTACAAACTGTTTGAAGGAAGTCATGTCGAGGATATTGCCCTGACATCTGCCATGAAGAGGCCAGCCTTAAAAGTTGGACCAATTGCTGAGCTTAAGGAGACACGCAAAGAGCTAGGTGAAAGGATAAGGGTAGCCACAACTAGGAAACAATCGTTGGAAGCCTTGATTGCAAGCTTGGAGCAGGCTGAGGGTGAAAATATTGAACATGCTAATGTCAGCCATGAAGAAGAAGTTGAAGCCCACACCTCTAGTGAGAGGTCTGTAAACAATGATGATGCCAGTGGCAATTCTGGTTCTGGTGATGTTGAAGAGTCTGCAAACTCAAGCTCTACTGAGTAGCTCTATTGACTCTGGTCTCCCTTGATTTGATGATTTTCTTGGTCGTTTGTTGATTTGGTGGATTTCTTTGTTTTTTTGTGGTTTGTTTCTCAGCATTCTTTCAGCTGTGTATGAACTTGGTGTTGCAACTTTTTAACTTCTGGTATTTCGGTTAATGACTAGATAGACATTTATTTTGTCTCTTTGGTCTCTTTTGGCTAAAAAGGGGGAGAAGTAGCTGTAGATGTAGCTGTCGTTATTGTTGTTGTCTGTTTGTCTGATACAGGGGGAGCATTCTGGTGTTTGTTTGTTTGGCACAGGGGGAGAAGTCTCTGGGGTCTGTGTGTGTGAAGCAGTGTGGTTGTTGCTTGTTGTGGACTGGCTTAAGGGGGAGCTGTTGTATTCTGGGATGTTGCATGGACTTGAGGGAGAGTACAAGCACTTGTGTGTTTACTAGTTGTAATTTTTGCTAGTAATGTGTGTATGTTTACTTCTGCTGTTGAACTGATACTTTGATTGATTTCTTGTGAACGTGTGATCTGCTGTTTGTTTTAGCCAAAATTTGCCAAAAGGGGAGTTTGTTGGTTCTATGAATTGGCATCAATTTTGGTAAAACTTAAGTGTTACCACAAGAAGTCACGCTTGTTGTCTTGACATGTGATATCAACTTTTTGCAGGTTGTTCGATATGGTTGTGCAGGATTTATTCAAGATGTCAGACCCGATGTTACGACATGTGCATACAGAACATTCAGTCGGAATGTTATGTATTTTGTTGTTGCGTTTTTCATGCAAGTCTTTGTATGCTTATGTGTGGTGATTGCACGCGTTATTCAAGGAGTAATTCTATTTAAAACCAAAATATTCTGTTTCCAAAGAGGAATGATTTGTTACTAATTCCTAGGGAATACACGTTAAATAGAATTAGGGTTTCATGTTGCCCAGGCCCATTCAGAAAGCTTCTATTTAAAGACCATGTGAACCCTGTGTGATGTACAGAAAATATGAACGTTGAAGTGAGTGAGTATTAGGGTTGTTAGCCTAATGTACGTTTGTGAATTGTGAGCCATTCATTCATCTTATTGATGTGTGAATTGGACTAAGTTTTGAGTTGTAATTTGTCCACTCTAAGCTTTGAAGTACGAGTGTATTTATTTACTTGATTGAAGCTTTTAAGCAAGATCAAGTGTGTGTTCTTGAAGTGTGTCTTCTTTCTTTGTGGTATTTGTTCTAGTATCACTGCTGTGATTAGGGGGGAGTGAGTAGGGTCTCATATCTAAGAGTTCTTAGATAGAAGTCACACGGGTAGAGATTAGGTGAAAAGACTGTAACTTGAAGTTGTTTACTGAGAGTCTTTAAACTAATTCTGTTTAGTGGATTTCCTTCCTGGCTTGGTAGCCCCTAGACGTAGGTGTGTTTGCACCGAACTGGGTTAACAATTGCCTGTGTCGTTTTTTAATTGTTTAATGATTTTATTCTATTTATATTTCATCTGTTGTTCAGATATTAGTGTCGTGACATTACCTTCGACATCTCATATCTGATACCAGAATTTCACCTTCTTAGGTTAGATGAATGTTTATCTCGTTCGATGGCTAACTTGGGGAATGGATGTCATTTTGGAATGGCCTTTGGAGAGAGAGAGAGAGAGAGAGAGAGAGAGAGAGAGAGAGAGAGAGAGAGAGAGAGAATCTTTGTTCTAGGTTTCTCTTCTTAATGAATTAGTTGTTGACAAAAATATTTGTATCACAAATATGAGAAGATTAGGTTGAGATTCTAAAGGTCTAAGTTGGAAGTGGCATATGAGATTTTCGTTTAGGAGGAGGAGCAAGTGACAAAGTGTCACTATTGATAGGATACCATTGTTTTGTAGGATAATGTTGCCGAGCGTTAAGAGTGCACCCTTGATTGTGATGCAGGATACTCGATAAAAAGTTTCATATCATATTCTAACTCATGAATATCAGATTGATCCCGAATCATCCCGAGATCCCATTTAAAATAAAATCATGTTTCCTTAAAATGTTTATGTTTTCCTAGAAGTTGGTCAACATAAAATCTATACTAAAGATAATGTGGAGGGAAAAATACCTTTAGGCCTGAAGGGTATGAATGTGGATGTAGATGAGAGCTCTCAATATCTATTCCTAAAATATGAATTTTTTGGATCAAATTTTGAGTTGTGTCATGTAATGGCCAAGAATTTTGTGCCCTTATGATTGTCATCAATGCTAATACCCTTCAATTTTGTGGATCTCATCAATGCCAAGGCCCTTCGCATATTCCCTCTGTTGGTGTAAGCCCTAGAGGCCAATACTTTTGGTACTTGTATCGAATTATTTAAAGGCAATTTCTTTATTATGGTTGATTAATAAAGTCCCTAGAATAGATAGTCCGTTTAATGTATTAAGTGTGACTTAATCATGAGAACACATTAAACATAAGGGCACTGTTCTTAAAGTATCCGTAGTCGAGCTTTAATGTGAAGTGGGATAACATTAAAGCATTAAGACTATTATGTTTGTAGACTGATGATCACATCTCATGGATCATGGATAAAGAGTTATCAAGTCTTAAACATAGGTATGAATATTAGGAGTAATATTTATACCGGATTAACCCGCTATGAGAATACTATATAGAAAGTTATGCAAAATGTCATAAGTTATTCTCATGGTGATAATAGTGTATACCACTCTTCGACCTGAAACCACTATGGATCCTAGATGTAGAGTCGAGTGCTTTGTTGCTGATCCAACGTTGTCCGTAACTGGATAACCATAAAGACAGTTGATGGGTACTCCACAAAGCATGCTGAGGGATATGAGTGTCCTAGATGGAATTTTCCCATCCTGCATAACAGGATAAATGTCTATGGGCCCAATATTGAACTAGACAAGGGTGACACTGTCTATACCTTGTGTTCAATATAAACATAAGGGCAAAGGGGTAATTATACACATAATTATTATCACATGAGGTTTTGTCAGATCACATGACATTTTCGTGACTTGGGTAGCAGTGATGTGTTGCTAGATACCGCTCACTGTTTATTATGTTAAATGCGTGATTTAATATAATTGTCAACGCCGCGAAAACCTATAGGGTCACACACAAAGGACGGATTGATGAGAGATAGAGTAACTAAGGAACACCGTAAGGTACGGTGCACTTAAGTGGGAGACGAAATATGGTAAGGTACCAAATACTTAAGTGATTTTGGGCATATTATAAGATATGGCCCAAAATACACTTAAGTGGGCTTTTTAGCTTGAAGCCCACACAAGTGGTTCTATAAATAGAACCCCTTGGGTAGAAGCATTGTCACTCCAATCCACTGAGACTGAAATTCAAGTAAAGACTTGGAATTTCGTTTCCCTCTTTCTCTCACTCAAAGCCTTCATTCATAACAGCTAGCACTGCGATTGAAGGAATCCGTTCGTGTGGACTGAGTAGAGACGTTGTCATCGTTCAACGTTCGTGATCGCCCCGTGGATCTGTATCAAAGGTTTTTTGATCATTATCAGAGATCTGCACCAAAAGTTTGAATCGCCACAAGAGGTAACGATTCTATCACTGATCATGCCCATTCGTAAGGATCACTAAATGGAGAAATTTTTAAATTTCGCTGCGCCTTGTATGGCAATTCTTCTTCACCCTCAAATATGCCATTGTCATTTCATAGTTAAAACAATTTGTGGGAATCTTTTGAGTTGTTTGAACCTGATCAACTTCACCGTCCCACATGAAAAATCCACAGCTTACCCCACTTTGCAATTAGGTTCAGAACAATTGTAAAAGAAAATGTTAACCGAAAAGAGAAGAACAACATGAATTGAAACTTACTCATGATTGTCAACATTTCCAAAATACGGAGAACAACATGAACTAAAACTTACCCCTGAATATCAATATTTCCATAATTTTCTATTAGGGTTATCTATGGTGCTTGATACCCACATCTTCGTTCATTATATCCACATATGGGCAAACTCAATCCACTTGAGTTACCAATGGATGAAGTTTTTCCTTCACCCATGTTTTCAAACACAAAGAAAATGAACAATACGAACCTTCGAAACGGAATACAAGACCATCTACGAACCTTCGAACCCTAGACTCGGCAAATGCTAAAGATGAAAAATAGGAACCTTCGAGACCTAGCTTCAGCAAACGGTAACGATGAACAATTGTGAATTTGGGCTTCAACAAACCTACAGGATGAAGAACATTAACTCTATACATGTAATCTGTGTTGAAATAATGCTCTCATGGCCACACTAGATTAAGTGTGAAAAATAAAATCCACGTCAGATTATGAAGCAATGACACGATGGAACAAATATAGAATCTGGATTAAAATAGTGCACTCATGGTCCATTAAGAGATAATATTCATATTATAAGGAGGAAATCAATTCTTTTACAAGGATGCAAATCAAAACTCTCTTACATTGCAAAGTGTGTCGTATGTTTAACCCTTTTAGTAATGTGTCTCGTAACGTCATCTAATTAACACATCTAGGATATTTAAAAGGAAATAAATTTGCATACTTTCAGCAATAAAGAATCAAAACTTTTGCCATTGATTCAAAATGTCAAAATCTTTTCTTAATGGTGATTGAAGGTCAAATGATCTGAGGCGTGTTCAATTTAAATTCTTGATGCTTAGCCTTCGCTAATTTTTGATATTTCATCATATAGCTAATTTTCTTGTTTTTGTTTTCTTTTGTTTTTGACATCAGTCAACCTCAAAAAAATTAAATACATGAAACATAAATAAATTTAAGATTTAATTGTGCTTTTAGTTCTTTTATTTTGGTTTTTTGATTTTTGATTCTACTATTTTAAAATTCAGAATTTTGATTTCCGTCTTTTTATTTTTATTTACTTTTGATTCCCTTATTTTAAAATTCAGAATTTTGATCCCCACATTTTTATTTTTTATTTATTTATGATCTTCCTATTTAAAGTTTTGTTTTGAATTTTAGTCCCTTTTTTAATATGAAACAAATTTTTAGGAGGATCAAAAGTAAAATAAAAATAAAAATAAAGGGATCAAAAGTAAAAGAATAAAAATAAGGGTATAAAAATTCCAGATTATAAAATAAGAAAATAAAAAAATAAAAAATAAAAAAGAAGATTTTTTTTTATAATTAAACCTAAATTTAAAAGACGGATAACGAAACTTAGAGAAGTAGAGATATAATTTTAACTATGGGTAATGTTATTGTGCCATAGAGGTACAAGATAAGAACTAAAGAAAGTAATTTTGTATTGAAAATTGTGCATTGACTTTAATAAAAATATAAAATTAATTTTATAATTGATTTTTTTAATACAAACTTTCTACAAGTAGTGAATGTCTTATCTTATTCCCGTAGTATACAAATTACTATTAACCATTACCCATTTGCATTAAATGCACTGTTACAACTATTTGAATGAATTTATTGCTTGTTTATTGATCACCACAACAACTCTAGAATTTATGAATTTATTGCTTGTTTATTGATCACCACAACAACTCTAGAATTTATTACTTCGTCGTTAGATATTTATTCTTAAATTCCTTATCGTCTGATGTCAGCTTTTTTTCATGTCTAATACAAATCCAAATATTTGACATTTTATATTTAACATATTTTATATATGATTAATTTAAGCAGAAGTAAGTGATGAAAAACTCAAATTAAAAGTGCCTATATATTTCAAGTTTTAGTTCATACTCTGAAATTACGTGTTTAAAATTTTTGAAGTGAGTTTCATTATTTACTAGTACTCCTTAATTTCAAATTATAAATCACTTTGAAAAAATATTATTTTAAATTATACATTATTTTACAATTTTAATATAGTATTAATAATCTTTTAATCTTTTATTACCATTTATTACTCTTACCTTTAAATTTTTAAATATAATTGATGGAGAATAATATTATAAAATTATATATAATTTTTCTTTTTTATATAAAATTAATTAAATTTTTTAATTCGTCTAAAATGCTTAGAACGATTAGTAATTTGAGATTGAGAAAGAATTATATTTATTTTATTATAAGAAAAAATAATTAATGCTAACCTATATCCCAAAAACAAAAGTTAATGAATTATTTATAAAAATATTCTTTTAAAATGCATGCATTCAATTTTTTAAAATTCTAAGCACTATTATTCAACCTTTTTAAAATATTATAGTGTTCTTTTTGATAATAATCTAATGATTAAATATGAATAAATGAAATATCATAAATTGAAATTCATATTTTTATATTTCATGTTCTTACACAACTATTTATTTATCATGTGACAATACACTATATTTTTAGGATACACATTAGTGACAACCATGAAAATTTAGATGTCACAAACTCATAAAAATATAACATGATTCAAAAGCTTAAAGAAAAAAAAGATTAAAAAACACTTTTAAAAATATTTATTAATTAAGTTAGCATTTAGATACCCTTTACTTTTAATTGGGTATACTCTCAACCAAATAGTATAATTTAATATTTTATTTTATTATATTTGAAAATAAATTAAATTTTAAAATAAATTAAATTTTAAAATAATAACTTTTAATACATAAATTTCTTAATTTAATTTAATATTTCACTTTAATCTCTTAATTAAAAAAATATTATAAATTAATTTTTTAATTTTATATTTATTATTCTTTTGATCTCTTCTATCCATTTTTGAAGAAAACAATATTAAATTTTGGTGACGTGATATAACAAGATTATTACTAATACAAATCTAAAATAATATATATAATTAAAAACTGATATA
Source organism: Lathyrus oleraceus (assembly GCF_024323335.1). NCBI lineage: Eukaryota > Viridiplantae > Streptophyta > Magnoliopsida > Fabales > Fabaceae > Lathyrus > Lathyrus oleraceus. Next base: position 62,370,698 of record NC_066585.1, read on the forward strand.
TTATTTAAATTATGGAGGTTTGTTTTCAACCTCCGAAAACAGATCCTTCCTATTATAGTATATTAATTTTGGTAATTAATTAAGAATAAAAGAATTTATACTAATCTTAAACTCTTGACATAAAAAAATTTACCAATTAATTATTCACCAAAGATATTAAGTAAACCAACTTTCTTTTAAACTATTTATTAACTATTGTGGTATTATATCCATTTCTTTTCGAAAAACTTTATACATTGATTTCCATGTTGCCGTCCTGGAAGTGGTTGTCACGTTTGTATTTTGAAAATAGATAATAATCTGAACTTAAATAAAAACAAATCAACAGCGCACTCCATTTTCAATATATATATATATATATATATATATATATATATATATATATATATATATATATATATATATATATATATATATATATATATATACCAACCATCTTATCTTAGAATATAGCATTATTGCTAATTTTCAGTCATCTTTTCTGAGTCAACACCTAAATCTACAGCACACTTTTCAGCCATTAATACTTTTCTTTTGATTCAGAATCTAGTTACTTAACAATAATCACTTATTTGAGTCTGTTCAATACACCTTCAACATTTTTCATTCAAGAAAACAAGAAGGTTCTTTCTTTCAATGAACCTAGATATTGTAAAGATAGTTATATAGTTTGTGTTGTTTCTGTTGCATAATGGTGCCGCAAAACATGAAGGAACATCTTGCTTTGGCGGTTAGAAGCATCCAATGGAGCTATGTAATCTTCTGGTCTGAATATGTTAACCAACCAGGGTAAGATAGATACTATCTGTTTCATTCATAGTAGTGCTTTTTCTCAAAATCTGAAATATGGTGTTACTTGTTGCTTTATGAGTTGTTGCTAAGAAGCTGTTATATTCAAAATCGATTTTGAGGCTGTTTCTATTGATTTATTTTAGTTAGTTAGCACTTCTGAGACTATTTGAATAGACTATTTAATAGCTTATGCATAAGCACTTATTAGATAAGCTGTAGCTGTTTATCCGAACGAGGCTTTTTCGTTGACGATTTTGCAGGGTGTTGGGTTGGGGGGAAGGATATTACAATGGAGACATTAAGACAAGGAAAACAAATCAAGGAGTGGAGCTTAGTTCCGACGAAATCGGCTTACAGAGAAGTGAGCAACTGAGAGAGCTGTTTAGGACTCTGAAACCTGTTGAAACGAGTCCTCAAACAAAAAGGCCTACTGCAGCACTTTCACCAGAAGATCTCACAGATACTGAGTGGTATTATTTGGTTTGCATGTCCTTTGTATTCAAGATTGGCCAAGGGTAAATTAATCTCATTCATCTTTTCCCCTTTAAAAAGTGTGTTTAGTACTATTAATTATCCTCAAATCTGTGTGTGTGTGTTCTTAGGTTACCAGGAAGAGCTCTAGCAAATGGCCAACCAATTTGGCTGATCAATGCTTATTCTACTGATTGCAAAGTGTTTAGTCGCGCTCTGCTCGCAAAGGTACGTTTCTCGACCTTGATTGTTCTTCTGATTTTGAAATGAAATGACACAAAAGTGCTTTACACCTAAAAAAAGGTGTGTCCGTGTCCGTGTCCGTGTCCGTGTCCGTGTCTGTATCAGTACTTCATAGCAAGTGTAAAACTAATCTTGTTTCTTTTGTTTTATTTTATAAACACACTTGTAACCTTTGTCTTCTCTCATGCTCAGAGTGCATCTATTCAGACAGTGGTGTGTTTTCCTTTTATGAAAGGGGTTATTGAGCTAGGTACAACTGATCTGGTAAGTTTTTTCGGTTCTTGCATTCGGTTTTTAACATTAGTATTAATATTATGTTATTTCCCCCTCAAATTCTTGTAATCATGTTGCTGAGTGCTGAATTCTTCTCCCCTTTGTGTGAAGGTATTGGAAGATCTCAGTCTCATTCAACAGATCAAAACTTTGTTGAATATTCTAAGTGTCGATGAGCCTATTAACGTTCGAGCTACATTGAATTCGAGAAATACCAAAGATGTTGCTTGTGTCGCAGCATTTGATCATAATGACTATAATGTTGAATTAATTCCGGAAGTTGGATATGACATAATCAATAGAACAACCTCTCCTAGTGGTAGTTCAAATGCATTACAAACCAATCAACTACGAGATGAAACATTCATGGTCGAAAGCTGGCGCGTTATGGAAGATGATTTGAGCAACTGTGTCCATAACTCCATGAATTCAAGTGACTGCATATCACAAACTATTGCTTCTGCTCCTAAGGGTAGAGAAGAAGATTGCAACAATGACCAAAAAATGACCTTAGTAGATCCCTTAAGTGAGGATTGGCACTATCAGAAAATTCTTGCAGCGCTTTTGAAAAGCAATGACCAGTTAACAATGGGGATGCATTTTCAAAACTTTCATCAGGAATCAAGCTTTTGTGTTTGGAACAAAGGAGGGCCATTGGATTGCCATAGGCCAAGACAAGGAACGTCGCAAAAGTTATTGAAGAAGATCTTGTTCGAAGTTCCGCGGATGCACATGGATGGTTTGGTTGAATCTCAAGAAGAGAATGACTATAGAGAGGGAACAAGACTTGAGACTGAAGAAGGTATGAACCATGTTTTGTCAGAAAGAAGGAGAAGAGCAAAACTAAATGAAAGGTTTTTAACCCTTAGATCAATGGTCCCTTCAAATAGTAAGGTAATAATTTTATTATATTTTAGTCATCATATTTATTAGATTCGATATTAATCATCACCTGTGAAGCACATATGCGATACTAACACTAATAATATAATCACATGACTCGAATACATATGCGATACTAACACTAATAATATAATCACATGCGATACTGACACTAATAATATAATCACATATGCGATACTGACACAAACACATATGCGATACTAACACTAATAATATAATCACATGACTCGAACATCAGACACGCATTCAATATGAAATGACGATGCTACATAGGCCATCACCTATGAAGCCTTGACACAAAGGTAGGTGCGATACTGACACTAACACATCGACACTTATAATAATCACATGATCAGACATCAGACACGCCTTCAATATGAAATGACGGTGCTACATAAGTCATCACCTATGAAACACTGACACAAATACAGACGCGATGCTGACACTAACACTAGTAATAATCACATGACTCAAACATTAGACACACTTTCAATATGAAATGACGGTGCTACATAAGTCATCGCCTATAAAGCACCGACACAAACACAGACACGATACTAACACTAACACACCGACAGTGATAATAATTATATGACTCAGACAGCAGACACACATTCAATATAAAATTATGGTGCTACATAAGTCATCACTGCTCAACTAATTTAGGACATCATTCCTGCAGGATGACAAAGTTTCTATACTAGATGATGCAATTGAATACCTTAGAAAGCTTGAGAAAAGGATAAAAGAAATGCAAGGCCAAAGAGAGCCAACTGATATAGAGTCTAGAAGTAAAAGAACACATCATGATATGATGGAGAGGACTTCTGATCATTATTATAACAACAAAACAAACAATGGCAAGAAACCAATGGTGAAGAAGAGGAAAATATGCGACATAGACGAGACGAGGAGAGTGATTTACTCAGATGCTTTGAACGGAAGTTCTACTAGTGATGTTAGTGTCAAAATGAGTGACAATGGAGCTGTGATTGAAATCAAGTGCCCCTGTAGATCAGGAAGGATATTGGAAATTATGGAAGCAGTTAACAATCTCAACATAGATTTTAATTCAGTTCAATCAACAGAAGCTGATGGGAGTCTTCATCTGATCATAAAATCTAAGGTCAGATCTTGGTTGTATAATATGATGAATCACTGCATAAATATTGTAGCCTTATGTGTAAATTTATGCATCCTTTTGTTTACAGTTTACAGGATCAACTAATGCAACAGCAAAAAGGATCAAACAAGCCCTTCAAAAAGTGGCTTCAAAGTTTTAATGGAAACAATTTGATTCCTGCCACTACCTTCTTACACAGAGATTCTTTTCTGAAGACTTGTGATATATGGAAAAATAAGCCTGGTGATGTAACATAGACATTTGTAAATGGGTAGGTAGGCTTAGTTGACATCATAGTACTGAAGTAAAGTAACCAATGATTTCACATGAGTCTAAAAGTCTCATTTTGTTTATACTTTCACTACTTTGCTGGCTTTTGACGTATTAAATACTAGGCCGGGCCATTAGATTATTAAGTCTAAACTTGCTCTCAAGAGATATTATTAGTCTAAGGTCAAAGTAATTTAATTTAACACTACATACTTTAAATAAGACTAAGTCACCTTCCTTCCAAGAGCAAACTGACCGTCTGTCCGGCAAAAGGTCGTAGAAAAACAAGATTATGAAGTATTGTTCGCTTTTGAGTAATGAAAATTCGTCACGACTTTATCTTTTTAAAAAAGTATCTTGTTAAATTGAGGAGTGTGATTGTTCTATATAAATTATCCTTAATCTCGACTCTCAAACAATAAAACTATTTTGGGTACAGGAACAATTGCCCCCAATCGAGACTAAAGGTAGGATGTGAGCATGTGGTCCCGAAGGTGGAAATAGGCCAAACCAGATCAAGCTCAGCTTCAGCCTGACTTATGATAAATTTTAAGGGTCCGAATCTAGCCTATGGTCTATTAAAGATTTTTCTGATTTTTAAAAAGTCTGTCCTACTTTAAAATTCTGTTTAATATTAAGATTTTCAAATAGATATACATATATAACCCAACTTATTAAACTTCATATGTTTTTTTAATAATTTAAATTTGACCTATTTAATTAAATAGACTTTTAAAAAATTTAAACCTAACATTTTTATTAAATCAGATCAAATCAAATCATATTTAAATAGGTCAAATTATAGGCATTTGTAGGTCGGTCTGACCTATTCTCATCCCCAGGCCCGACCACTCCTTCTAACGCTAATGTTTTAGTCGATATCAAGTCAGTGTCACTACGACTACAATGTATTATCTATTTTGAATGTCAGAATTCGTCACGATTTTGTCCTTTTGAAAAAGAAGTCTTTTTGAATTGAGGAGTGTAGATGTTATAAATAAACTCCTTGTAGTCACGATTCTCAAAAAATATGAGACTATTTTGATGTACATGAACAATTGCCCTTCAATTGAGACTAAGGGACATGGTGCAAACCTCGGATATGTGAGTCTGCATTCTTAGAAACGACATCACCAATTTCAAGTATGTGTTATTACATCTATAAGATATTACCCATTCTTAGAAACGACATCAGTATTCCATTCAATTTCAAGTATGTGTTATTACAACTATAAGATATTACCAATTTTAAATGTAACTCTAAAAATAATGTCAAAATTTTATCTTTTAGAATAACTTTGCACTTTCTTCTTTCTTTTTAGAGATGAATAAATTATATTATGTTACTTTTAAAAAAAAATTGTCAAATGTTCCTTAAATTTTTTATATACAATACCATTTAATTTATTTTAACCTAAGTATTAACTTCAAGTCACCATTTAAGTCACCAATAAACATTTGATAACTATTTAAGAGGAAATTTGAACTTTGACCGTTGTTACCAAACTCCTATATATAGCTGAAAAGCTAGTGGACATGAAAATGAATACATTAATAAACTCTGGATGATCTGGTCGTGAAAAACTGCTAATCTTCAAATATTTTATTAAACTTCAAAAGTCCTGTCTGTCCTAAACAGCTGAGCTAGCAATACCAACACCTCAAACTCTTAGATTTTGACCACTCTTTCATAGAGTTTTGAATGACAGATCTAAATAGGATGAACATGTTAGTTATATATATATATATATATATATATATATATATATATATATATATATATATATATATATATATATTTTTCTTGTCAATGTAATTAATCAGTATCAATCAATACCAAATCTATATTTTGCTACTGTTATGTCTGTCTGTTCTAATATGGAGAAAGCTGGATTTCTACAACTCTATCTACATATATGCCTGTTTTTTGGAAATACATGTTGCATCTAGACAAATCGATCACGCCGTGAAGCTGCATCCAACACAATGTCATCAAATTTTAGCAGTGTATTTATATAAAAAAACAAAAATACCAAATCTATTACTTCATTATCATACCAGAAAAAGAAAACAAACATCAAAATCCTTTTTTCTTTCTCTTCTATTTCAAGAATGCCCCCACTAAATTTTTTTTCTCATTTATTGCAAAACAATACAATTCTAGGACACAAAATCTTCAACTCATTGAAAAATGCAAATGCAACACCCCTAATTATATGTCTAAAATAATAATTAGTGATATTAATATTTTGGTATTGGATACGATAATGTACAAATCTAGAAAATAACTAGATTAAATTTTACATAATACAACCAAAATAATTGATAAGTCAGTTATTAGAGAAAATCTTATGCATAGCGGAAATATGCTCCATCAAATCCTTAGTGTCAAGTCTTCAGATGTGAATCCTATTGAAAAAAAAATATGAGTTGCAAGTGTTTGAGAAATAAAGTGTGTGAAAGTTCCACATTAATTAGAAAAATATAAATTGAGCATAAGAGAACTCACACACCTATTACTTTAAAGTTTTTGGTGAGTATTGTGGTATGTCTCTCACAAGATATATTACTCATAAAGAAAGACCCCAATGAAAAATGCTCTCTCATATTGACCTATGAATTGATGAACTAACACCGATATCATGAATCGTTGGTTCGAGCGAAGCACCGACTCACTTGTTTCGAAAGTCCTCCCCACATGGTGGTGGATAAGAGGCATGTTCCGTTGAAAAAAGGTCAATGTCGGTACAAGTGTATGTGCATGAAAGAACTTTCGGTTGAGGAGGCATTGTGGATAGACTCACACTTTAGGGGGAGTGTTGAGAAAAAATAAGTGTGAATTGAAAGTGTTGAGAAACAAAGTGTGTAGAAGTCCTACAATGATTAGAAAAGTGAATATTGAATACTTTATAAGTGAGAGAACCCACACGCCCATCACCTTAAGGTTTTGGGTGAGTATGTGGTGTGTCTCTCACAAGGTGTGTAGCTCATAAAGAAAAGGTAATGGATTCATGATCTAAACCATTGAATCACTCTCTACCCCTCTACCTGGGTTAAGGTATACTTGAATAGTCCATCAAGGTAACTCACATCCACCATGTATAGTCTAACAATCAGCTGAATACCTCAAGATCATCTCACTAAGGATTTCCCATTTAGCTTTACCTGTTTGACTTATTTACCAAAATGATTCATGTTCCATCATAGTTTCCCAAATTAACCATCCGGATAATCACACATCCAAAAAATGATAAAGATAACATGGTGCTACATAATTTCAGACTCAAACATTTATGCCTTTTGACCCACTCATCATCTATAAAAGTTAAAGAGGTATCAGCAACCGCATAACTCCCATATAACTCAGCATAACTCCCATATAACTCACTGGTCATAACCGCAATGGTCCCACATAACGAGCATAGTTTATCGAATCATCAACATCCCATTATTACTTTGTGAGACTCAAGTTCTGCTAATCAAGCATACAACCATAAGGCTTAATTAGTTCAGCGGTCCCTTAACTTAATTTAAGTTTTCAGTTTGCTCCCTTATTTAATAAACGTTACGTTTTAGTCCCTAAAAAACCAGTCTATTAGCCAATTTAGCCCATTCTGTTAACTTTTAACTTTAAATGTCTTAGGTGAGACAATATTATTTTGTGTCCACCATATACTTTGTTATCTTTTTAATTTTAACCATTAGATCTTTTTAACAAATATCAGACGGTTGAAAATTGTCAGTCTATTAAATGTAACAATGAACTATCAACACATAATATTTCTCACACGACCTATCTAAGATTAGGGGGGAGATCCTCAGTAGTAGTGGAGTTGAAGAGGTCGCATCTTCCCAGTGAAGGCTCACTTCGCAGACTTCACGAGCAAAGAGTATATATGACTTACAAAAAGGTACCTTACACCTCGTCTCACCCCTCAGCATATATAAATCCACCCGATCGATGAACACTTGAACCGAAATCACCCATCTTTTTTTTGGCATAGGGACGCACTGAACAGGGTCAGTCCACTTTACCATAAGTAAGTAAAATCGGAAGCTCTCAAACTATCAAGAAAGAGGGTTGGTTAGGGAAAGTATAATCTCTTCAATGTTCGATTCTACTTTATGTTAGAACATTTATATGTGAATGTTATTCTGATCTAAGTGGTCCTATTTTGTGTCCCGTGCTAGGAAGCGCATATCTTCTTTTTATAAGCAAGCTCCCTCTGACAGCCCTTGGCGGCTCTCGGTTCTTGAGCATGTTGAGAGTGGAGATTAGCTGGCAGTTTGTAAGACTCCATCTTATTCTCTCTTTTCCTTCATCATCTTCATCGTCTTCATCATCACATTCATCTCAAACCCAAAAAAAATTAAAAACGCAACATAATAACAATAACAAAAAAGCAAAGAAATTTTCACCAGAGTCATGAAATTCAACTTTTAGACAAAACTATACTCCTATTCAATGCCTTTGAAAGGTAAAGTCAACAGTGTTGCAAGAAACACCAAAATTTAAGATTTAAAAGTTTTGGAATAATGTTGAAGTTCATATTGTTAATCATCGTTTGGAATAATGCAAGAAATTACAACCATACTCCTCTTATTCTTACCTCCACTAGTGTAGAAAGAAAAATTTTCATCCGTTTTTTTATATATTTTACACCCTTTATTGGAGGATGTAAATTCAAAGGGTGAGAAATGTGTGACGAATTTATACCTGTTTTAAAACGATTGTAAATAGAAGGTATATTACACCATTTTTTAATAGAAAATTGGTGTAAATTATTATAGATATACATTTAAATCAAACAAATTTACACCCTATTTGATAAAAATCTGGTGTAAAATAAATAATGCTTACTATGAATATCAACAAATTTACACCCTATTTTCTTTAAATATGATGTAAAAATATATATTACACCCTATTTTATTTATCATGAGTGTAAAATATTTGATAATTATATTATATATAATTTTATTTACACATTTTATACAATCAAATATTTTTGTATACCGCTGAACATTTAAGAAACAAATAACTTATAACGTGTATAAAAAATTTTAATTTATTTTTTAATGTTATTTAAAATTTTTTTATTAAACAATATTTTTATATAACATTCAATCAAAAATATAAGTCAATCTTATAATAAAAGAGAGATTACAATTAACATAACAATAAAAATACAAAAGGAGAAGTCATAGGAAGGCTCTCTATATCTAACTTTCTTAATGATAGTTACGACTACATGATTTATTACTACATGAATTTGGATTCAAGAATTCACAAAATCTAAGTCCTAGAAAATTCACAAGATGCATGATTTGAATAAGAATTTAAAAAATAAAAAATAAAAGATGAGCTTTAAAAAAAATCTAAATCCTAAGAAGCTCCACAAACAAACTTATATTAGGTCACAGTGTGAAGAGGAGACTATATCATCCAATGATACGTAGGTTGCTATTATTATACTCTAGAGCCATTGTACTTTTATCTAGTAACCACATGTCCCAAAGATATTTCAGGCAAATCTGCTCTTTCTTTAATAATGGTTGTTTCAAAATTTGAGCTGTCAATTTGTCAACGGAGCCTAATTTTGAAGGCCCTGAAAATATAGGGGTCCAAAATTTTAAAAATAAATGAGCTCCAAAATATATAGGTTCCATAAATTAAAAGTCCATAAAATTCAAGTGAGTCCTTAAGCCCCCATCAATTTAAAAAAAAAAAGTAGGATTTTTTTTTTACTAAAATTATTTTTTTCGAAAAAAATTAATTTTTTTATTTAAAAAAAAAATGATTTTGTTTCAAATAAAATTAACTTTTTTTTATTTAAAAAAAACTGATTTAATTTTTCGGAAAAAATCAATTTTATTTTTTGAAAAAATTTGACTTTTTTTTCTATTTTCGAAAAAAAGTCAGTTTTTTAATTTAAAAAAACATTTTTTTTTATCATTTTTGAAAAAATTGACTTCTTTTATTTATAAAAAAAGAATTTTTTATGAAAACAAATGACTTTTTATGTTTAGCAAAAAATCGTTTTTTTTTAAAAAAAATTTGTCTGAAATCAGTTTTTTTTGTATTTTCAAAAAAATTGTTTTTTTTTTTATTTTTGGAGTTTTTTTCTTCAGAAATATGAAATTTTCAAAAAAAATCAATTTTTTTAATATTTTCAAAAATAATCGGCTATGCATAATTTTTAAAAACTGTTTTTTTTTAAAAATCAACATTTTTTTTTAATTTTTGAAAATAATTTTTAAAAATATTTATTATTTTTAAAATATATATTTTATTTCAAACAAATTATATTTTGAATCCCTCATGTAGGCCCTTAAAAATAAAAAATATGATGAGACTTAAAAATAAGGGGCCAAAAAATTATTGATTTAGTTGGATGCTTAAAAAAATTGGACCAAATAGAAGGCCTAATTATTGGAGCTTTCTCTTCTAGATCTTTTTTGACCCCTCTATTCAAAACTAACAATAATCAGACCAACAATTCATTAAAATATTACTGGCCTAAACATGATAAATAAGACTTTTGCAATCACTGCTCAACAATTTGAATTAGGCATATTATATATATATATTATTTAATTGATACCAGTTGAGTTATAACAAAAATAATCCGTCAAAAAATGAAAACATAAATTTCAGACACATAAAAGGGAAGAAATAATGAAAGTTAAAAACATAATTTATTTTTTTGTTATTTTTGGTAGAAATTTTTATATATATAAAATTTAACTCATATGTGTATATTATTATATTATGATACTATATTATATATTGTATTTTCTTTTTTATAAAATACTGTATTACATTAATTCATTTATACAATATCCACTTAAGAAAATTTACACCCATTATTCACTTAATTAGTTATTATAATTTATATTTTGGATTATAAAATTAAATAATTTTTTTCAATCCATATAAATTTGCACTCGTTTTAAATTTAATATGAGTAATAGAGATTTGATTATAATAATATTTTAAATTTACAGCAATTTTAAAAAAATAAGATATCTATTGTCACGTGCTAATACTTAAAATGACCCTTTATTTATAAAATTGTCATCATATTTTTTATTTACATTCATTTTTAGTATAACGAATATAAATTTTAAAATTATGTTCTTCTTTTTGCACTAATAACTCAGATGAATAAACTATATTAAACAATAATAATCAAAATCTTATCTTCAAATAATAATTTTTTATAACATTTGGGTGTTTCAAGTTTAACAAACATGAATTCTATAAATTCTATATAGTTAATCAAGTGTTAGAAATTCATCATATTCCCTTTAAAATGAGATCAAAACTTACCCAGTAAAATAAACACCGATCAATAACATTCAAAGTGAAGATTGGATACGAAGGAAACCATAAAAAGCACCCAATTTTGATCTTTATTGCACGATTCATACCCCCAAAACAATGAAATCTAGCAATTTTAGTTTCACTAGAAACTATAATAGAATAATAGAATAGAGAACTCAAAACATGAAGCTGCTTCACTTTTGGAGGAGCATAAAAATCTCAACCGTGTGATATTTAGTAGTTTTAGTTTGAGATTTTTAGAGTTAAATTTTTCTGGATTTAGTTTGATTTTTTGGGATTTGAGATGAATGTGATGATGAAGATGACGAGAGATAAGAGGGAAGAAGATGAAGTTATATAAAAAATATTATGTGTTGATAGTTCATTGTTACATTCAATAGACTATCAATTTTCAACCATTTGATATTTGTTAAAAATATCCAATGGTTAAAATTTAAAAAATAATAAAGTCTATGGTGGATACTCAACAATATTGTCTCACCTAAGATATTTAAGGTTAAAAGTTAACATAATGGACTAAATTGGCTAACATGATAGTTTTTGAGGGACTAAAATGTAATGTTGCATTTTTTCATAACCTTATAATTTATATTGATAAGAAATCAAGAAAATAACTCTTGACTAATCCATATGAGTCAAGTATGTCATCGACTTGTATTCCTTAAACCCATACCAGAATTCAATCAGAGAATGAAAGTGGAAGCATGCATGAGTTTTCCATTAGAATCATTGAAGGTTGTGGGTATGTGATCTTTCGATTTATAGAGTTCCTCAGGATTTCTTGAATCTCTTTTGATGAGGATGAAGAGAGAATCATGATAAACAGTGTTTTGTTGATTTCTCTAAAAATGGGGACCATAACCCATATCAATAACTTCAGGATTATTTTTTAGTTTTCAATATTCTAATTTGGCCCCTCATCAAATTAGATATTGACTTATAAATCTACGCAATAACCTTTCATGAAATATATGTCTCTAGCCATAAACTTAATATCAATTAGACCACTTTAGTTTGGGTTAATTAAATAATGGTCCTAACACATGTAATATTATATTTGTGACCCAAAATTCTAACAATCTCTCACTTGTCACATATGTAACTTTATACATATATCCAAATTATCACGTTCATTAGTCATGCCAATATACAAAATCAAAGTGATTTTCGTTATATCAATTATAGCTAAACCCATCAATGATCATTAATAGTGACACAACTAAATGACTTAGATTTATCATGAAATATGTAGCATAAAAATCACAGGAAGTTGGTTTGTACATGTCAATTTCAATTAGTCCTATTTTAATTTTGTGAGATCATTAAATAACCTTATTGTACAAAGTATAAATAGTTGAATGTCAAACTTTATAAACCAAAATGTTCAAAACCATAGTATGCATACATAATACCAAATATATAACATAAAATTCATAAATGACTAACTCCCACTAAACTAAAGATTTTTCAAACTGTAAAACACCCATATGAGAAGTGTTCTCATGAAAGACCTTGGGTGGAAGATCTTTTGTAAGAGGATATACTATTATGGAGTTTATCCTTAAGTATTTTATGGAAATATGTTCACTTTGTACCCTTTCATTAACAACTAGTAACTTGATGTCAATATGTTTTGACTTGGTCGAGCCTCCTATTATTGTTAGATGTATCACGATTGATTTATTATCACATTATAACTTAAGTGGTCTTTCAATTCCTTCCACAATTCATATCCCAGTGACAAGGTTCCTCAGCCAAATCTCATGTTTGGATACCTCAAAACATGCTATAAAGGTTGTTGTCATGGTGGATGAAGCTATAAGAGTTTGCTTGGCACTATACCAAGAAATTTCACCACCATCCAACACGTAGATATAGCCTGAAGAGAATTTTTTACTATCTTGGCATCCAGAAAAATCTGAGTAAGAGTATCCAATGATCTCTAACTGGTTTGACCTCTTATATGTGAGCATATAATCTTTTGTTATCTTTAAATACATCATAAACTTTTTGGTTGGTTTCTAATGATCCATTCTTGGATTGCTCAAATATATGTCTAACATTACAACTATGAATACTGAAATTCTAGTTATCAGACTTTAGATGTCACACGGGTTGTTATGACATCCAATTCTGCACAGACAAGAATTATGCAGAACTTAAAGGTAAGTGCAGTAAATAACACAAGTAATTGTTTACCCAGTTCAGTCCAACATGACCTACATCTGGGGGCTACCAAGCCAGGGAGGAAATCCACTATCAGTAGTATTAATTCAAAGCTAAACTCACCCGTTTACAACTCTTCACTTAATCCCTACCCAATGCAATTTCAATCTTACTCTAAGATCAGAGTTCCTACTCACTCCCCCTCAATCACCTCAGTGATTACTACCTTTAATCAATATTAAAGACAATTTTGAAGTCACACTTCAAACAACTCTTGATTGTGCTTAACAGCTTTAATCAAGATACACATCACTCACGCTTAAAAGCTTTGAGCGACACAACACTTACAACTCAATGAACACCCTATGCCAAAGCAATCATCTACGTGATAATGGCTTGGCTTACAAGATATGTCTAATACAAGACTCACAAAAATACAGCAGTGAAGTATGATGGACACACTAAATCTTCACGCCTCAAAATCCCCAGTTCTGAATGAAGGAACGACTTCCTTTTATATTGAAGTACTTGGGCCTTTGCACTTGTATTCTCCTGAATTTAAGGTCACGCGAGTTCCCCTAAATTCCACATCTAGGTTACTAACAAATAGGCTATTTGTTAGGTTCATTAAATGTAGCTTGGTTGTTGATTTCCTGCATTTTCTCTCAGCTGTTGAATCCCTGAAGAATAACCTGAGAAAAAGCTGAAACAGAAGACTGAACAACCTACAATATAGCATATGCTGTTAGGAATGAATGTCACGACATTCAGCTTGACATCAAGGATCATATGCTAAGTCTGTTTTTCCAGAAAACAAACTGTACAATTTTGCTGACCTGTATATGACCAAAATGACCATACTACAGTAACAACTTACATTAATAAATGTCAAAGTATCCAATTTGACATTTACACATTTGACCTTAAGTCAGTTCTGTTATCCTCATGAAGAACAGACTAAGACATATACTGAAGTGTAGCAGAACACCACTCTGTCTATTATTCAGTATATGTTGTCCATGATGAATGTCATAACATCCAGTTTGACATTCATATAGTAGGCCTTACGCCAGGTCTGGTATTTCCTTGATAACCAGACTGCAAATGAATACTGAGCTCTAACAGAACACCAACTATTCTATTCCTCAGTATCTGCTGACAGGGATGAATGTCACAACATCCAGTTTGACATTCAATAAATCCTGTATTAGCTAATCCTGCAGTAACTACTCAAGTGTGTCATGACATCAGTCAAGACATCAGAGTACAATTAGATATTCTAACTTACAGTGCAGTCACACATACACACCATGTCATGACATCAGTCAAGACATCAGAATCCAGCTAGTGTTTTACCATCTAATGCAGCCAATTAAACACCTACAAACTCCCCCTTTGGCAAATTTTTGGCTAAAACACTTTGATCCCCATAACAGAGTTCATAGTAGCGGAATCACTCATCTAGCAGGGATAGACCTAGCTAATACACTCAGAGTGGCAGCACACTCACACACAAGGAAGTTAAATAAAACTTCACATAACAGCACACATACAGAAGTTAAATAAAAACTTCTAATTTCAGCACACATACAGAAGTTAAATAAAAAACTTCATCACACATCAGCTGTAGGGGAAGGAATCTTCGAATCTGTCATGAAAGTCTGTTTTAACAGACCAATCTGTTGTCTGGGGTATCACCTGTTACTCCCCCTTTTTGTCAAAAATGTTGCCAAAGCCAACAACATAAACAGAAAAAAATGACAGAATTACAGACTTGGTTTTACTTCACAGTTTCAACCAAGTTAGCACCCACTTGATCTTGCTTCACAGCTTTGATTAAGTAATCACCCACTTTTGCTTTACTGTGGGTACAGCCATATCAGATGCCATGACTTTGTTTCTGACATCCAGAACCACTCCTGCATGAACAGCATCCTTGAATTCCTGCAGGTGCACAGGCCTTCTCACGTTAGGGTGTCTCCTTACCCTCTTGTTGCCACACTTGTTGCAAGTGGCATAGCTATGATCTGTTGACCAATCAGAGCATAGTTCCAATTGTTTAATAGGCAGAGATATTAAACAATACATCCCAAACATCAGTGGTTGCTATAAGTTCTCAGAGATACATATTCCCAGTTTGCCCCTTAAGTTTTCAAACTGAGTAGCATCCAGAGCCTTTGTAAATATGTCAGCCAGTTGAAGTTCAGTGGCTACATGTTTCAAGGTGATCACCTTGTCTTCCACCAGATCTCTGATGAAGTGATGTCTAATGTCAATATGCTTGGTCCTGCTGTGTTGGATGGGATTCTTGGAAATATTGATGGCACTGAGATTATCACAGAACAATGTCATGACATTTTGAGTGACATTGTACTCAGTGAGCATCTGTTTCATCCAAACCAGTTGGGAACAACTGCTTCCAGCAGCTATGTATTCAGCCTCTGCAGTGGACAGAGATACACAATTCTGCTTCTTGCTGAACCAAGATATGAGATTGTCTCCCAAGAAGAAACATCCTCCTGATGTGCTTTTTCTGTCATCAGCACTCCCAGCCCAGTCAGCATCACAGTACCCAGATAGGACAGGCTCAGACCCATGTGAGTACAGCATCCCATAGTCACAAGTCCCACTGATGTACTTGAGAATCCTTTTGACTTGATTCAAGTGGCTCACTTTAGGCTCTGCTTGGTATCTAGCACACACTCCAACTGCATAGGAAATGTCAGGTCTACTTGCAGTAAGGTATAGTAGACTGCCTATCATGCTTCTATACAAGCATTGATCAACACTAGGCCATCCATCATCTTTGGTTAACTTCAGATGAGTAGGAGCAGGAGTCCTCTTGTGCCTAACATTATCCATACCAAACTTCTTAACTATGTTTTTGGCATACTTGCTTTGGGAGAGAAACATAGAGTCCTCCATTTGGTTGACTTGCATTCCAAGAACGTAGGTTAGTTCCCCAACCAGACTCATTTCAAACTCAGATTGCATTTGTTGAACAAAATGTGTTACCATTTGTTCTGACATACCACCAAAGACTATATCATCCACATAGATTTGAGCAATCATGATTTTGCCGTCTTCATCCTTCACAAACAAGGTTTTATCTATTCCACCTTTTCTGTATCCATTTGAGGTCAGAAATTCGGTCAACCTTTCATACCATGCTCTAGGTGCTTGCTTCAACCCATACAAGGCTTTCCTCAACTTGTATACATGCTTAGGTTGGTTAGGATCACAGAACCCTTTAGGTTGTTCCACATAGACTTCTTCATTCAAGTAGCCATTCAAGAATGCACTCTTCACATCCATTTGGAACAGTTTAAACTTCAGAATGCAAGCTATACCTAACAACAATCTGATGGACTCAAGCCTAGCCACAGGAGCAAACGTCTCATCAAAATCAACCCCTTCAACTTGAGTGTATCCTTGAGCTACTAGTCTTGCTTTATTCCTAGTAATTACTCCTTTCTCATCAGACTTGTTTTTGTAGATCCATTTGGTACCAATGATGTTGGTCCCTTCAGGTCTTGGAACTAGCTCCCATACTTCATTCCTTTTGAACTGCTCAAGTTCCTCTTGCATGGCATTGATCCAGTATTCGTCAGTCAGGGCTTCTTTCACATTCTTGGGTTCAACCTTGGAAACAAAACAGGAATTTGAGCTTATTCCCCTTGACCTGGTAGTCACACCACTATTGGGATCCCCTATGATAAGATCCTTAGGGTGATCTTTCTGAATTCTGATAGATGGCATTTTGGTGGTTGCATCTACTTCACATTCAGGAGGAGGTTCCTGTACTTCATCAGACTTGACTGGAATGTCTGTTGAACTGTCAGGGAATGTTGCAACATCCTCTATGACATCGATTCCTTCCTCTTTATCGTCCACAATGACATTTATGGATTCCATCAGAACATTGGACTTGTAGTTGAACACTCTGTACGCCCTGCTGTTAGTGGAATATCCTAGAAATATACCTTCATCACTTTTGGGATCCAGTTTCCTTCTCTGTTCACGATCTGTGAGAATGTAGCATTTACTTCCAAAGATATGAAAGTACTTCACAGTGGGTTTTCTGCCTTTCCATATTTCATACAGAGTGGAGGAGGTTCCTTTTCTCAAGGTGACTCTGTTGTGAACATAGCACGCGGTATTCATAGCTTCAGCCCAAAAGTGCATAGGTAGCTTCTTTGCATGAATCATAGCTCTGGCAGATTCTTGGATAGTTCTATTTTTCCTTTCAACTATCCCATTCTGCTGGGGAGTTATAGGGGAAGAGAATTCATGACTAATTCCTTCAGACGAGCAAAACTCATCAAACTTGGAATTCTTGAATTCCGTACCATGATCACTCCTAATTCGGACAACACAGCTGCCCTTTTCCCTTTGGAGTCTGATGCATAGGTCTTTGAAGACATCAAATGTATCTGACTTCTCTCTGATGAAACTTATCCACGTGTATCTGGAATGGTCATCAACCACCACGTATGCATATCTCTTTCCCCCCAGACTTTCAACCTGCATAGGTCCCATTAAGTCCATGTGCAGCAGTTCCAGAACTCTGGAAGTAGTAGGATGTCCCAGCTTCGGATGTGACATCTTGGTTTGCTTGCCCACCTGGCATTCTCCACAGACTCTTCCTTCATCAATAAGCAGCTTTGGAATTCCTCTGACTGCTTCCTTGGATATGATCTTCTTCATTCCCCGTAAGTGGAGATGTCCAAGGCGTCTATGCCACAACTTCACCTCCTGTTCTTCCTTGACTGAAGAGCATATTGTGGAGAAGTTTGAGACTTTAGGTTCCCATAGATAGCAGTTATCTTTGGACCTAGATCCTCTCATAACTTCCTGATTGTCACCATTCGTCACAATACATAGCTCCTTAGTAAACTGAACATAGAACCCTTGATCACACAGCTGGCTTATGCTGATGAGGTTTGCAGTTAGTCCTTTTACTAACAACACATTATCCAGTTTTGGAACTCCAGAGCAGTCCAGCTTACCCACACCTTTTATTTTTCCTTTAGCACCATCACCAAAGGTCACATAGCTGGTAGTGTGAGGTTGGATATCCGCCAATAGATTTTCCATACCAGTCATATGTCTTGAGCATCCACTGTCAAAGTACCAGTCTTCTTTGGTAGAAGCTCTTAGAGCTGTGTGGGCTAACCTAGCATACCATTGTCGCTTCTTGCTAGAGACATGGTGCCTAAATGTCTTATGCTTAGGTCTGACATGAGGGACTTGGTTCGGGTAACCATGAAGCCTGTAGCAGAAGACTTTTATATGCCCAAGCCTACCACAGTGGTGACATTTCCATCTCTGGAATTTTCTCTTCTGATGATTAGTCATCCTGGTTCCCTGATGTTGAGACATTGGATGTGACTTCCCTTTGGATTTCTGAACTTTAGCCTTTGGGCGTTTGCGTTCAGCTGAGGATCTTTTCCCAAAGCCTAAACCAGATGTGGTTCCAGACTTCTGTCCTACCTTTAGGATCTCTTCCAAGGTGTCAGTTCCTTTATTCATCATTCTGATGGATTTAGTCATCTGATTCAGCTTGGAGGTCAGCAGGGTTATCTCACCATTTAGATCCTCTCATGGCCGTCAGATGCTTCAGTCTCTCATCTTCCAGCTCCTTGATGAGATTCTTCTGCTTTTCTCCTTGTACACGTACTTCTGTACTGGTGACACACAACTTCTTATAAGCTGCAGCAAGTTCATCAAAGGTCAGTTCATCTGCACTTGAGTCATCATCAGTGGCACAAACACTGGTTAGTGCAGTGACGTGTTTAGCAGATTCTCCTTCAGATTCACTTTCAGAATCTCCTTCAGACCATGTGATAGCTAGTCCCTTATTTTGCATTTTGAGGTAAGTAGGGCATTCAGCTCTGATGTGTCCATACCCTTCACAACCATGACACTGGATTCCCTTGCCGTGGTTGAACTTCTCTTCAGAGGTTGATCTTTTCTTAATGTCATACGGGATGTTCTTGACATTAGGTCTACCTCTTTGATCAATCTTCTTCACGAACTTGTTGAACTGTCTCCCAAGCATGGCTAAGGCTTCTGATATGCTTTCATCACCTCCAGTGTATCCTGCTTCTGACTCCTCTTCAGCATTAGATACAAAAGCTACACTTTTGTTCTTCTTTTCAGCATTCTCACACAAGCCCATTTCAAAGGTTTGGAGAGAACCAATTAGCTCATCCACCTTCATATTGCAGATGTCCTGCGCCTCCTCTATGGCTGTGACCTTCATAGCAAATCTCTTAGGCAAGGACCTGAGAATCTTTCTCACAAGTTTCTCTTCAGCCATTTTCTCACCTAGTCCACCGGAGGTGTTTGCAATCTCAAGAATATTCATGTGAAAGTCATGAATAGTCTCATCCTCTTTCATCCTCAGATTTTCAAACTTGGTGGTCAGCATCTGAAGTTTGGACATCTTCACCTTGGAAGTACCTTCATGAGTTACCTTGAGGGTATCCCAAACTTCCTTAGCTAGTTCACAGTGGTGCACCAGCCTGAAGATGTTCTTACTGATTCCATTGAACAATGCATTCAAGGCCTTGGAATTTTCAAGAGCTAATGCCTCTTGCTCCTTGTCCCACTCTTCTTCAGGAATCTGCACACTGACTCCATCTTCACCTGTCTTTGTTGGATGTTCCCATCATTTGTTGACAGCTCTCCAGACTTTGCTATCTAGAGACCTTAAGAAGGCTATCATACGAGGCTTCCAGTCATCATAGTTAGAGCCATCCAACATGGGTGGTCTATTTGAGTGTCCTATATCCTTGTCCATGGTACTAGAAAGTAACTTCCCTAGATCTCACCCAGAAATTAACAGGCAGGGTGCCTGCTCTGATGCCAATTGAAATTCTAGTTATCAGACTTTAGATGTCACACGGGTTGTTATGACATCCAATTCTGCACAGACAAGAATTATGCAGAACTTAAAGGTAAGTGCAGTAAATAACACAAGTAATTGTTTACCCAGTTCAGTCCAACATGACCTACATCTGGGGGCTACCAAGCCAGGGAGGAAATCCACTATCAGTAGTATTAATTCAAAGCTAAACTCACCCGTTTACAACTCTTCACTTAATCCCTACCCAATGCAATTTCAATCTTACTCTAATATCAGAGTTCCTACTCACTCCCCCTCAATCACCTCAGTGATTACTACCTTTAATCAATATTAAAGGCAATTTTGAAGTCACACTTCAAACAACTCTTGATTGTGCTTAACAACTTTAATCAAGATACACAGCACTCACGCTTAAAAGCTTTGAGTGACACAACACTTACAACTTAATGAACACCCTATGCCAAAGCAATCATCTACGTGATAATGGCTTGGCTTACAAGATATGTCTAATACAAGACTCACAAAAATACAGCAGTGAAGTATGATGGACACACTAAATCTTCACGCCTCAAAATCCCCAGTTCTGAATGAAGGAACGACTTCCTTTTATATTGCAGTACTTGGGCCTTTGCACTTGTATTCTCCTGAATTTAAGGTCACGCGAGTTCCCCTAAATTCCACATCTAGGTTACTAACAAATAGGCTATTTGTTAGGTTCATTAAATGTAGCTTGGTTGTTGTTTTCCTGGATTTTCTCTCAGCTGTTGAATCCCTGAAGAATAGCCTGAGAAAAAGCTGAAACAGAAGACTGAACAACCTACAATATAGCATATGCTGTCAGGAATGAATGTCACGACATTCAGCTTGACATCAAGGATCATATGCTAAGTCTGTTTTTCCAGAAAACAAACTGTACAATTTTGCTGACCTGTATATGACCAAAATGACCATACTACAGTAACAACTTACATTAATAAATGTCAAAGTATCCAATTTGACATTTACACATTTGGCCTTAAGTCAGTTCTGTTATCCTCATGAAGAACAGACTAAGACACATACTGAAGTGTAGCAGAACACCACTCTGTCTATTATTCAGTATATGCTGTCCATGATGAATGTCATAACATCCAGTTTGACATTCATATAGTAGGCCTTACGCCAGGTCTGGTATTTCCTTGATAACCAGACTGCAAATGAATACTGAGCTCTAACAGAACACCAACTGTTCTATTCCTCAGTATCTGCTGACAGGGATGAATGTCACAACATCCAGTTTGACATTCAATAAATCCTGTATTAGCTAATCCTGCAGTAACTACTCAAGTGTGTCATGACATCAGTCAAGACATCAGAGTACAAT
Organism: Lathyrus oleraceus; assembly: GCF_024323335.1. NCBI lineage: Eukaryota > Viridiplantae > Streptophyta > Magnoliopsida > Fabales > Fabaceae > Lathyrus > Lathyrus oleraceus. The sequence continues at coordinate 62,392,521 of NC_066585.1, forward strand.
TAGATATTCTAACTTACAGTGCAGTCACACATACACACCATGTCATGACATCAGTCAAGACATCAGAATCCAGCTAGTGTTTTACCATCTAATGCAGCCAATTAAACACCTACAAACTCCCCCTTTGGCAAATTTTTGGCTAAAACACTTTGATCCCCATAACAGAGTTCATAGCAGCGGAATCACTCATCTAGCAGGGATAGACCTAGCTAATACACTCAGAGTGGCAGCACACTCACACACAAGGAAGTTAAATAAAACTTCACATAACAGCACACATACAGAAGTTAAATAAAAACTTCTAATTTCAGCACACATACAGAAGTTAAATAAAAAACTTCATCACACATCAGCTGTAGGGGAAGGAATCTTCGAATCTGTCATGAAAGTCTGTTTTAACAGACCAATCTGTTGTCTGGGGTATCACCTGTTACTCCCCCTTTTTGTCAAAAATGTTGCCAAAGCCAACAACATAAACAGAAAAAAATGACAGAATTACAGACTTGGTTTTACTTCACAGTTTCAACCAAGTTAGCACCCACTTGATCTTGCTTCACAGCTTTGATTAAGTAATCACCCACTTTTGCTTTACTGTGGGTACAGCCATATCAGATGCCATGACTTTGTTTCTGACATCCAGAACCACTCCTGCATGAACAGCATCCTTGAATTCCTGCAGGTGCACAGGCCTTCTCACGTTAGGGTGTCTCCTTACCCTCTTGTTGCCACACTTGTTGCAAGTGGCATAGCTATGATCTGTTGACCAATCAGAGCATAGTTCCAATTGTTTAATAGGCAGAGATATTAAACAATACATCCCAAACATCAGTGGTTGCTATAAGTTCTCAGAGATACATATTCCCAGTTTGCCCCTTAAGTTTTCAAATTGAGTAGCATCCAGAGCCTTTGTAAATATGTCAGCCAGTTGAAGTTCAGTGGCTACATGTTTCAAGGTGATCACCTTGTCTTCCACCAGATCTCTGATGAAGTGATGTCTAATGTCAATATGCTTGGTCCTGCTGTGTTGGATGGGATTCTTGGAAATATTGATGGCACTGAGATTATCACAGAACAATGTCATGACATTTTGAGTGACATTGTACTCAGTGAGCATCTGTTTCATCCAAACCAGTTGGGAACAACTGCTTCCAGCAGCTATGTATTCAGCCTCTGCAGTGGACAGAGATACACAATTCTGCTTCTTGCTGAACCAAGATATGAGATTGTCTCCCAAGAAGAAACATCCTCCTGATGTGCTTTTTCTGTCATCAGCACTCCCAGCCCAGTCAGCATCACAGTACCCAGATAGGACAGGCTCAGACCCATGTGAGTACAGCATCCCATAGTCACAAGTCCCACTGATGTACTTGAGAATCCTTTTGACTTGATTCAAGTGGCTCACTTTAGGCTCTGCTTGGTATCTAGCACACACTCCAACTGCATAGGAAATGTCAGGTCTACTTGCAGTAAGGTATAGTAGACTGCCTATCATGCTTCTATACAAGCATTGATCAACACTAGGCCATCCATCATCTTTGGTTAACTTCAGATGAGTAGGAGCAGGAGTCCTCTTGTGCCTAACATTATCCATACCAAACTTCTTAACTATGTTTTTGGCATACTTGCTTTGGGAGAGAAACATAGAGTCCTCCATTTGGTTGACTTGCATTCCAAGAACGTAGGTTAGTTCCCCAACCAGACTCATTTCAAACTCAGATTGCATTTGTTGAACAAAATGTGTTACCATTTGTTCTGACATACCACCAAAGACTATATCATCCACATAGATTTGAGCAATCATGATTTTGCCGTCTTCATCCTTCACAAACAAGGTTTTATCTATTCCACCTTTTCTGTATCCATTTGAGGTCAGAAATTCGGTCAACCTTTCATACCATGCTCTAGGTGCTTGCTTCAACCCATACAAGGCTTTCCTCAACTTGTATACATGCTTAGGTTGGTTAGGATCACATAACCCTTTAGGTTGTTCCACATAGACTTCTTCATTCAAGTTGCCATTCAAGAATACCACGAGATCAATCTCGATGTATCTGGGTTCCTAATACAAAGGAGGTGTCACCAAGATCTTTCATTTCAAATTTTCTTGATAGAAATTTCTTAGTTTCGTGCATCATATTTATATCATTTGTGGCAAGCAGTATGTTATTAACATACAAGACCGGGAAAATGTGCATGCTCTCACTGAATTTGTGATACACACAATCTTCAACAACATTCACCTCAAAACCAAATGAGAGAATTACTTCATGAAACTTGTGTTACCACTGACGAGATGTCTGGTTTAGTCCATAAATGGATTTTGTAAATTTTCAAACCATATTTTTGAGCGTCATGGCATAAAATTTACTATTTTCACCATATAGATTGTTTCATCAATGTTGTCACTGACAAATGTCCTCTTGACATCCATTTGATGGAGATCCAAATCATAATATGCAAAAAAAGGCATGATTGTCCTAAAAGAGTCTTTCGATGAAACTAGAGAGAAAGTCTATTTAAAGTCAATCACTTCCTTTTGAGTACAACCCTTAGTCAGAAGATGAGCCTTATACGTCTCCATATTACTGTTACAGTCCCACTTGGTCTTAAAAGTCCATTTGCAACCAATGGATTTCACACCTTTTAGTAACAGAACAAGTTCCCAAACTATTGTATTGCATGGATTTATACTCCTCCTTCATTGCTTCAATCCTCTTTTCTAAGTTGGAATCATGCATGACTTGGCAGAAGTTGATTGGATCATCTTCCATCATACCATTAGTTTCCTTATGTTCTTCGAGAAATACTATGTAATTATTCATAATAACATTTCTACTTTCTCTAGTAGATCTCCGCAAATGTATTGGTTCTTGTAACACTTGCTATTGAGGATTTTGACTTTGTTCTTCATGAATTACCAAATCATCTTGAGTAGGAGGAAATTCAACTATGAATCAGTTCTAGAATTGTTACCGAATCTTCCTCTAAAATAAATTATCTAACCTTATTCTTCCCCCCAAAATCAATATCCTCAAAGAATGTGGTTGTTTCTGTCTTAGATATTGATTTTAATTTGGGATCATAAAATGTGTAGCCCCTAGATCTTTCAGAATAACCAATAAAGTAGTTGCTCGCCGTTTAAGAGTCTGGTTTCTTTTTATTTGGCATATAAGGCCTTGCCTCAGCTGGACATCCCCATACTTGAAAATGTTTCATGCTAGGCTTTCGCCCAGCCCGAAGTTCATAAGGTGTTTTGGAAGCTTTCTTTGTTGGAACTCTATTTAGAATGTAAGTTTTAGTCTTTAGTGTCTCTCCCTAGAGTGACTCAGACAAGGTAGAATGACAAATAATACTCCTTACCACATCCTTAAGAGTTTGGTTTCGTCTTTCAGCCAGACCATTCATATAGGTGATACTGGCATGGTGTACTGTGGGACGATTCCATATTCCTCTAGGTATTTGGAAATAGGCATTCGACGTTGTTCACCTGAACCGTCATATCTACTGTAATATTCACCGCCACTGTTAGATTTGACATTCTTAATTCTTTTGTTGAGTTTATTCCTAATTTCAGTCTTAAATGATTTGAACACATCTAACTATTAAGACTTTTCATGTATAATAAACATGTATGCATATCTAGAATAACCAACCATGAATGATATAAAATATTGTTGACCATTCTAAGAAGGTGTGGAAAATGGTCCACAAATGTCCATATGTATAAATTCTAAGACACATGTAGCTTTATATGCACCATATTTCTTTGGTTTGGTCTGTTTACTTTTAACGCACTCAACACAAACATCGAATGTTGTGAAGTCAATGGAATCCAAAATTCCATCTAACACTAGTCGCTTAACTCTATTTTTAGAGATGTGACATAGGAGTTTATGACATAATGCTTATGAATTTTTGTCATCAATTTTATGCTTAGTACCACGTTATTCCATATTCAAGGATACTCCATGGGTAGCTATTGTGTCTAGAAAATATAGATTATCATGACCCATACACTACTAAAAATAATACATTTTATGACAACGATTTTATCTCACGTATCGAAAAACCAAGGTATAATTCTTGGACGCGTCCTATTTTTTTTTGTTAAAAAAATATACAATATATTCCGTCATTTATTTGGAAAATCGACGGGTAAAATTATTCATGTACATGCTTTGAATCCCAGCAACTATAATTTATGTTCTTATCTCATTAAAAATGGCTCATTCTTGAATATTTTATTTTGGAGTGTAGAAATATGCCATTTTCACCTTGTTTTCCTTGTAAACGAGGTGAATATGTTTCTATGATATATATATAACTTTACCTTCTAGCATTCAGTTTCACTTCTCTAAACAACACAAATAGAACCCTAACGAATATACCTTAACAAAAGAATCCTAAAAAACGAGAGCCATAAACACATATCATATTCAATACAAAAATGTTATGTATTTAATGCTCCCGTTTCTTCTTCAGAGATCCATATCTTTTACTTCTTTTTCAGAGATCTGGTACGTCAAACATCACTACTCATGTTGTTGTTGTGTTGTTGAAATCTGAAACCCTATAGGTTTTCTTGTTGTTTTTGTTGTTGTTATTGATGTTGTTTTTGTCGATTTGTTGATGTTGTTGTTGTTGATGTTGTTGTTTAGGTTGTTATTTACGTTGTTGTTCTTGATGTTGTTATTGTTGTTGTTATTATTATTTGTCCAACTCTCATCTTGTTCCGTCGAGTTGAGTTTATTATATCTAATGTGGATTGTTTATTTCACTAACCCCTCTTTGAACATATAACCTATTAAATTAATTTTGGAAATAATCATATGAAAAATTATGTTGTATATGAACCTTATATTACACTGATTAATGATTTTCTAGCATTCTGTAACTCATCATTCATCTCATATTGTTTTATCATTAAAATTTCTCCAATACTTCTAGTTTTTATTCAAATTTCTTCTATATTTGTTCATTTTTCAAAGCATCAGATTTTGTGCTTTCAAGAATGAATTAGTAGAAAAGGAAGTGTTGAATAAAGAACTTGAAACATTAGAGAGACTTTAACAATAAAAGAGCATGAGATGGATGATGAGTTGTAGAATGCTTCAAAATCACTAATCAATGTAAGTTGTACATCAAACATAACATGGTTGTTTATATAATTATTTTTCTAACCAATTTTGAGAAGTTACATGTTCATTAAAGAGTTTAGTGAAATACGCAATCTACATTAGATTTAATAAACTCAAAATAGTTTTACCTCTCGGTTTTATGAGATAATCGATGTGAAATCATGGTGAAATTCTGGTATCAGATATAAGATGTCGAAGGTAATGTCACGACACTAATATCTGTTAATACACAATGGATAATTAAACAGAATTGAAAAGCAAATCACACAAGCAATTGTTAACCCAGTTCGGTGCAACTCACCTACATCTGGGGGCTATCAAGCCAGGAAGGAAATTCACTATAATAGAATTAGTTCAAAGACTATCCGTACACTTCACCAAGTTACAATCTTTCTCACCTAATCTCTACCCGTGCAATTTCTACCTAAGCACTCTTAGATATGAGAACCCACTCACTTCCCTTACAATCACAAACCCGTGATCTTAAACAACAATCCCTTGTGAAAAGAAAATACTTTTCAATTACAAACTCTTGATTTTACTTCACAGTTTCAATCAAGAAGACACACTCTTGATCTTGCTTCAAAGCTTTGATCAAGAAGACAAATCAGTCCAATTCAATCATCAATGGATGACTTGAATGACCTACAGACACAAACCCTAGCTCTCTCTCTAAATTTCGCTCAGTCTTGGTTGTGTGTACAATCAGGTTTTCTGAGTCCCTTTTTATAGAAACATTGGACATCTTGAAAACCCTAAATATATTTTCCAATCAAATCTTTTTATAACAGCTGTATAGATCTCCCTGGAAAATAAGTAAATCTGGTTGAAATCCCTGATAGAATGCGCCAGCTAGCCATATCTTCAATCAACCAATGATTATCATTAATTGTGCAATCACAAAACACCAGACATTCATACTGAGTGTTCTGTGTACAGGATGTCATGACATCGGGTCTGACATCTGGAATAATCCTGCACAATCCAATTTCCTTTTAAAGCAGGTACAGCCATATCAGATACCATGACATTGTGTATGTCATCTGAAATAATCATGCATGAACATGTCTTCCAGTTAAGCTCCAGCAGGTACAACCAATATCAGAAGCCTTGTCATTTTATGTGGCATTCTGAAACAATCCTACTTGCATATGTTCTTTAACTCCAGCAGGTACATAGGATATCTTATGTTAAGACATCACACAAGACATCTTGTGAACACTCTTTGTTTTACCAAAATTGCTGCCAACACTTAGAATCAACAAACTCCCCCTTTGGCAAATTTGGGCTAAAACATATATCTGTCCTTTTTGTTCACAAGGCAAACTATCAGCAGTTTAAACCATATAACAGTAGTTTAATCAGCAGCAGAAGCAAAATAATTACTAGCTATGGCTACTAGTAATCCACACATGCACAAGGGTACTTCTCCTCCCCTCAATCTGTGCAACAATCAACAGAATTACTAGTTATGGATGCAACTAGTAAGACACACAAATGCACAATGCACAAGGGTACTTCTTCTCCCCCTAAATCTGTGCATACATAAAAAAAAACAGCTACTGTAACTCCAGCACCTGTACCATCCAGAATGTCACACTGACATCTGCTATAACATCAACACCTATGCACCTCTTCCAATAATAGTTGTACTTCTGTTCAGCCACATCCAACTTCCATATATCAAGCACTTCTCCCCCTTTTTAGTCAAAATTGACCAAAGGTGACCAATCAGACAAAATAAATGTCTATTAGTCTAGCAGAGAAAGTTAAAACTGATGTTATAACATTAAGCATGTTAAAACAGAATATTCAGGAAGTACACACCAACATTATACACAGCAGAAAGCTGAGATAATGAACAAATCCAAGGAACTCATTAAGAGCCCTAAATATTACATAACAGGCATCAAGAGGACTGCCACAAAATACAAAAACAAAAACCAAACAAGACAACAACCTTCCAAACAACAATAACTTCCACCACACCTTCCAGCACCCCTTCAAGTCTTCAATTCAGTCAGGTACCATTAATCAGAAGAAGAAGAATCATCTTCACCTTCACTTGTGTCTTCACCTGTACCTTCAGAACCTTCCAAGCTTTTAGAGCTGCCACTGGATTGGGTTTTAGGTCTTGCATTTGAATCCTTATCAGCCTTTTCTGTGTCTTCCCTTTCCAGGCTGCAGATGAGAACTTCTAAAGCTTCTTTTCTGGCCTTGGCCACCCTTATACCATTGTCCAATTCTTTACAGGTCTCTTTTAGTTGGTCAATCAGGCTTCCTTTAGATGCAGACTCCCTTCTGGAAGATGTCATGACATCATTGACATAACTTCCCTCAAACAGCTTGTAATGGATGGACAGAAGGGATTTTCTCCTGCTTGGGATGTCACTTGTGCTCAGAATCCCTGGTTGTTGGCGTAGGATAATGCCACAAATAAGGGAGGGGAAGGCAATGGGTAGCTTCACAGCATTTGTAGAAGCATGTCTAATGGTTTGTTCAAATATGAACTTGCCAAAATCATAGTTAACCCTTGTTCCAATAGCATGAATGATTCTTCCAAGATTGATGGAGATAGTAGAGGCATGATTAGTAGGAATCCAATTAGCTGAGCCAATCTTATGCAAGATGGCATGTTTAACACTGAGTTTTCCAGCTGATAAGTGATTCTTACTAGGCCATTCCTTAACTTGGCCAGCTGTGATAGCCCTACAGACCTCATTGTCTGTGGTTTCTAGGTCTACTCCTCCATCCATTCCTCTTCCTAGGAACTTGTTGATGACACTTGGTGAGAATTTTACACATTTGCCTCTTACAAATACCTTGCAAAACTCTCTGCTGTTCTTATCATGAATATCCTCAGGGATATTAACAATAAACTCTTTAACCAGCCCCTCATAGCATTGGGGTAGAGTTACCACAGTCTTCATGAGTCCAACATTTTTGATCAGCTCAATAACCTCCTTTACCTCTACAGCTTCTTGTCCAAGTTCTCTTTCAATGGCTACTCTTCTCTGAATGACATATTTCCACTTTGCTGCTCCATCTTCCAAATGTAAGGAGATATTGTCTAGATGGACAGTAGCAGCCTTGCCAGGAGATTTCTGAACAACCTGCCTTTTTGCAGGGGAGATGTCTGGGACATCGTCTTTAACATCCTCCTCAGAATCAGAGCTGTGTCTTTCTTTTCTTTTTCCAACCTCAACCTTGCTCCAGGGTTTTGAGGGTCCTACTCCTGCAGTCTTTTTCACTCTAGCAGCTCTCATTTTAGCCATACTTTTTCCTTTCTTAGTTCTCAGTTTCTCAGCTATGCTAGGTTTAACCAGATGAACCAAAGGATCATCTTCTCCTTCAGTGCTTTCTTCCTCCAGATCAATAATATTTTCTTGAGGCACATTTTGTTTCTTGCTAGGTAGGGTTTTACCTAGAGAGCAAAGCCCTTCAGCAGCCACCTCTTTTTTTGATCTAGATGAATCATCATCTTTATCAGCATGGGGTTCTCTCTCAGGAGAGGGTTCCCTTCTGGACAGAGGGGTAGAGACCCCTTCAACTTTATGTCCTTCACTCAGTATTCTAGTAACCAGTCTCCTTATAGCGCGATCGGTGTAATACATGTATTTAGGAAGAGAGGAGTTACCAGAGGTATTACCTTGCTTATCTCCAGCATTGGAGGAGGTACCTGTGGTGTCGCCCGATATCATGCACAGAGGGGTGACGTCCATTATGTCTTCATCTACAAACTCCATGGATGAAGTCTTTGCATGTTGGGAGGGTTTGGAACCAGATGACGATGGATGTTGAGACATGTTGTAGGACTTTTGAGAAAGGTTTCTTTGCCCTAGCTGAGCTTTTCTTAGAGGTTGAATGGAAATGGCAGTTGCTGAGTTTAGGTAGCGTGTGCTAAGGGAATAGATACTGTTTTCAAAGCTAGGGAATGATTTATCATTAATGTGGCTCTTTCTTTTAAAAGGGCAGACATTATTTTTATTTCTTTTATTTTTTCTTTTTAATTGCCATAATTTCTCAAGAGTCCAAATCCCTAATTTCCCTTCCTCATATTCAATTTTACCCAAATTCCTTGCAAGCTCGTCTGCTAGTTCTAGTCCAAACTCTTGACTTCTGAATTTGTCTTTCACACATTTCCTAATGGAGTGACAATAGCTAGAACAGTATATTGTCCATCTGTGTTGAATCTGATTTTTGGACCTGACTTCAGCATTCAGGAAGTCATAATACAACGTTATGACATCATGTGTAACATTGTCTGTAAACAGTAATAGGTTCATCCAACCCAGTTGAGCCCAACTGCTATCATCTTCTATAACTTTCACAGGTGTCACCCAAATCTTCTCCATATCGTCCTTGGCCTTTTTGCACAGAATCCTTTGTGGCTTAGTCCCAACAGTTCCATTCTCCCTGTGACTGATCAAATGTCCACCTGTTTGGTCTACCCTCTCAGTTTTTTGAGCCATCATGACCTTTTCTCCTCTGGTCTTCTGGTGTGACATCTTTGTGTGACATTTTCCCCAACCTTGTTTTTCATCACTCTTGAGGGCATTTGTACTCACCCAATACTTTAAGGGACAATCCAATTGAGAGCTCCATATGTAGCTATTGTCTTTGGTCCTGGTTCCTCTCATAATTACTTCACTCTTTATGTCAAGGATTTGACATTCAGTTTTGGTGAAGTTAACATTCAAACCTTGATCACATAGTTGGCTAATGCTTATGAGGTTTGCAGTTAGTCCTTTGACTAGTAGAACCTTGTCAAGTCTAGGTACTCTAAGGCAATCAAGTTTACCTGTTCCCTTGATTTCACCTTTTGCTCCATCTCCAAAGGTTACATGACTTATAGTATGTTGATGCAGATCAGTTAGAAGGTCTTGGTTTCCAGTCATGTGTCTGGAGCATCCACTGTCAAAGTACCATTCTTCTTTGGCTGAGATTCTGAGGGGACTGTGAGCTATCAGACTTGTGACATTAGTCTTAGGGACCCATTTCTTTTTTATGATAGGCATGCGATGTTTGGGTCTGAATTGATGGTGATCCTGATGATGAGCAGACCTAGGATAGCCATACAGTTTATAGCAGAATGGCTTTAGATGACCAAATTTCCCACAGTAATGGCATCTCCATCTTTGGTGTTTTCCTTTCAACTGTTTTCTCCTTTGGTGCTGTGACATATTATGTGACATCACAGGTTTTTGAATGCACTTAAGTTTGGCTTGAGGTTTGACACCAATGTCACTGCTCCCGAGTTTTGAGTTATTATACCCAATGCCAGATTTGTCTCATGTTATTTGTCCAATTTGAAGAATCTTGTCTAAGGAGTTAGACCCATTGCTTAACATTCTTACATACTTGGTCATCTCTTCTAATTTAGAATTTTGAAACATGACTTCAGTCTTCAATTTTGAGATGATTTTTGCATGGTCTGCCTTCTCACTTTCCAGCTGTGTTATCTTCTGATTTTCAGCTTGTGGATTTTTGTCTAGCTTGGTATTCAGAACCACTGCTTCTGTTTGTAACTTGGAGATGGTTTCCAAGTATTCTATCTTCTTGTTCTCAAGTTTAGTAATTTCCTTCTTCTGGCTATCAACCTGTTTGCACAACTCTACACTTTTGTGACACAACTTTCTGTAGGTAGATGCCAATTCTTCAAAGGTTACTTCATCACCACTTGAGTCTTCATCAGACCCCCATCTTCCTGTCAGAGCAGTCACAATATTTGCAGCCTCTTCAGTATCACTCTCATCAGACCATGTGGCAACAAGACTCATCTTCTGTTTCTTAAGGTAGGTTCCACATTCAGTCCTAATGTGTCCATACCCATCACATTCATAACACTGAACCTCTTTTCCTTCTTTGAGTTTTTCATCTACTATTGCTTTTCTTCCAGCATTGTTGGATTTACTGATGTCAGATGAGATGTTCTTGACATTTGCCTTTGATCTTACATCCATCTTTTTCAACAGTTTATTGAATTTCCTTCCCAACATAGCTATTTCATTGACAAGATCTTCATCACCCTCCTGACTCTTATCCTCTTCTGTGTTTGACATGAAGGCAATGCTCTTTGTTTTCCTTTCAACACCATCATTCAACCCTAACTCAAAGGTTTGGAGGGAACCAATTAGCTCATCTACCCTCATGTTGGAGATGTCTTGAGACTCTTCTATGGCAGTTACCTTCATTGCAAATCTCTTAGGGAGTGACCTGAGTATTTTTCTCACTAGCTTTTCATCTGTCATCTTTTCTCCCAGGGCTCCTGAAGCATTAGCAATCTCAAGGATACTCATGTGAAATTCATGAATGTTTTCATCTTCTTTCATCCTTAAGTTTTCAAACTTGGAGGTGAGCAGCTGAAGTCTAGACATCTTTACCCTAGTGGTGCCATCATGAGTGACCTTGAGAATGTTCCAAGCCTCTTTGGCCACTTCACAGTTATTTACCAGCCTGAAAATATTCTTGTCTACCCCATTGAATATTGCATTCAAGGATTTAGAGTTTCCAAGAGCAAGATCATCCTCCTCCTTGGACCATTGTTCTTCAGGCTTCTTCTCAGTGGTGGCTACTCCTTCTTTAGTAATGACAGGATGCACCCAACCTGTTAGCACAACTTTCCACACCTTGTTATCAAGGGATTTCAGAAACGCTACCATTCTAGGTTTCCAATAGTCATAGTTAGAACCATCCAAAATTGGTGGCCTATGAACAGATCCTCCATCTCTCTCCATTGTACCAGAAAGTATTGCCCCTAGATCTCACCCAGAACCAGAGCAGGATGCCTGCTCTGATACCAATTGAAATTCTGGTATCAGATATAAGATGTCGAAGGTAATGTCACGACACTAATATCTGTTAATACACAATGGATAATTAAACAGAATTGAAAAGCAAATCACACAAGCAATTGTTAACCTAGTTCGGTGCAACTCACCTGCATCTGGGGGCTACCAAGCCAGGAAGGAAATTCACTATAATAGAATTAGTTCAAAGACTATCCGTACACTTCACCAAGTTATAGTCTTTCTCACCTAATCTCTACCCATGCAATTTCTACCTAAGCACTCTTAGATATGAGAACCCACTCACTTCCCTTACAAACACAAACCCGCGATCTTAAACAACAATCCCTTGTGAAAAGAAAATACTTTTCAATCACAAACTCTTGATTTTACTTCACAGTTTCAATCAAGAAGACACACTCTTGATCTTTCTTCAAAGCTTTGATCAAGAAGACAAATCAGTCCAATTCAATCATCAATGGATGACTTGAATGACCTACAGACACAAACCCTAGCTCTCTCTCTAAATTTCACTCAGTCTTGGTTGTATGTACAATCAGGTTTTCTGAGTCCCTTTTTATAGAAACATTGGACATCTTGAAAACCCTAAATATATTTTCCAATCAAATCTTTTTATAACAGCTGTATAGATCTCCCTGGAAAATAAGTAAATCTGGTTGAAATCCCTGATAGAATGCGCCAGCTAGCCATATCTTCAATCAACCAATGATTGCCATTAATTATGCAATCACAAAACACCAGACATTCATACTGAATGTTCTGTGTACAGGATGTCATGACATCGGGTCTGACATCTGGAAAAATCCTGCATAATCCAATTTTCTTTTAAAGCAGGTACAACCATATCAGATACCATGACATTGTGTATGTCATCTGAAACAATCCTGCATGAACATGTCTTCCAGTTAAGCTCCAGCAGGTACAACCAATATCAGAAGCCTTGTCATTTTATGTGGCATTCTGAAACAATCCTGCTTGCATATGTTCTTTAACTCTAGCAGGTACATAGGATATCTTATGTTAAGACATCACACAAGACATCTTGTGAACACTCTTTGTTTTACCAAAATTGCTGCCAACACTTAGAATCAACACATGGTATATTCGTCGGTGAATTGACAAAATCGAGGGGACATGTGTTTTCGCCATTTCATAACTCCAAAAAGGTCTCCTTGGGGTTCGAATTCATGACATTTACACATACCCGTCGTTTTTTTAAAACTAATAGGTAAAATATGCAATTTTCATTACGCTCTTTCACTACCTCGCATGTGAAACCGAGGTAAGATCTCTTTTTCAACAAAGATAAAATGCATTTTTTGTAGTAATGATAAGTGAATCAGTTCCAACAACATATGAATTGAAAGACAACTTGAACATATTTTTTCCAAATGAACATAAATAACCTGATATTTCCAAATACGAGACTGAAAATAAATTTCGTCTAAATGAAGAACCACAAAAGTGTCTTTCAAATGCAAATAAAGTCTAGTACACATCAGTAATTTAAAATTCCATATAGCTTCCACCTCCATCGAGTTATTATCTCCCACATAGATGTATCTTTCAACATCATTTAAGTTTTGATAGTTCAGGCAATCCTCACTATAAATTTTTTTCCATATACCAACGGACACCATTAGTGATGACTTATAAAATAATGGGTATAAGTGGTATATACCTACGGAAATTCATAACCGTAGGTATATTATTATATATAAAACAATAACTTATGGGTTTCGTGCACCAAGAATTAAACTTGAGACATATAGGATGAAAAATCTTAATTGTCGCCCGACTAGTATACTTTTAAGTGGAACATACTATAGATAGCTCCATCTCATTGTAATTTATATAGTGAATACAATATAAGAGGATTTTAAGTCTTTCTTCTTTATCTTTTACTTTCTCTATTTATATTTTATTATTATTATTAAAGAAAAACAGAGAAGAAAAAGTTAAATAATCATAAAAATTAGGGGTTTACATGGACCGACTTGGGTTGAGTTTGGTCAAACCTAATACTCAATCCATATAGGATACCCCGGTTTGGATGAGGTAAAATGACCACGTGTTACATCAATGGGTCGATTTGGGCAAATTCACTAATTTTCGGGTTGAGTTGGATTGTGGGTAGCCCAATTTTTTTTTTGTGTTTTATTAATATTAAATGACTAAATGACAAGTCATTATATTTTTTTCATAAAAATTACTCAAAATTTTTATCTACTTAAAAAAAATTAAATAACATTTTTTTACTATCTTTTAGCATCATAAAATAATAAATGATATCACCAACTAGTAAAAATCATCATAAGATACTAGCAACAAACTTAAGTTGCATGACATAAAATTGTATTAACATTAAAATAATTAAAGAATGAAACATTCAAAATTAGGTAAAATTATGGTTCACTAAAATAGTAAATGTTAAGAGACTAAAATTGCAACAGCTAAATTAATATTCATCAAAATCATTAAAATTATAATAATAAATGTTTGATTAGTGAGTAAGTGGATTTTTTGGGTTTTTACCCGAAACTCGGTTTTTATTAGGTTTTTTAGTTTTTAAACCCATATTCACCCAATTACCCCACCGAACTCAAATTTTTGAATTTTTTTGAGTGGATTTGGTTGGGTTTTGTGAGTTGATCCAACCCAAGTACACCCCTAACAAAAATAGTCAAAATATTTATAAGAGTAAAATTATATTCTACACTCTTGAAAAGAAATTATAATCTACGCCACAAATATGTTGACCTACAACAAAATCCAAATTATTTCTTCCATCCGCTTTTCTTTTCAATGTCGTTCCTAAAAAATTTCCCTTTCCCCTCTAAAATTTCATTTCCCACACAATGTTCCCTCTCCTAATTTCATTACTTTGATCTCTCTTTTGCTTGCTTGTATTACCCCCAAAAATGTTATAAACTCTAACCCTGTGAAGAAGATGCAGAAGTAGTCGGAGAACACACATATGGGTTAATCCTGAACACTTGGAAGAGGAAGAGACACTAATTGTCAATGATGACGAAGATACTAGAGCTCAAGTTACTTCTATCATCAATCTTGAAGAGGTATAATACGCTATTGGTTAAGAAGACAAAGTTAGTATTCTAGATTTGCATGTCTTTCCCTTTTTTTACTGAAAAGAAGGTGAACCTCCCTTCACTTGTCTTTCAGTACTTAAGGGACATGGTGAAGGAAACTATAGATGGTAGCAAGAAGATAAGGTATTGGATTCCTCTTGGTAGGCTGATTTCATATATTTTGATGGAAAGTAAGCTTATAGACTCTCTAATAGAAGCTCAGATCACTAAATGGCTGGAACCTCAGGTTGGAAAGTTGTTTAATGCTAGAAGTCTAAATAATATGGGCATTATGTCTAAACTGACAAGCCCTCGTGCTGAAATTCCCAAGGAAGATATCTCCAACTGAAGGATTCCTTTACAAGACTTTCCAATCTTCTCAAATCCATATCCTCTAAATGTTGTGATAGGTTACCTTGATAGTTATCAAGCAAGTGTTGTTGAGACTCCTTCTAAGAAGAAGAGGAAGACTGCTAAGAATCACTATGAGAGAATGGCTAAGAAAGGATTTTAGTTCTTCTATGAGGGCTCTGGACAATTCTACTGAAGAACCTAGTGTTGTTGTTGCTTCTCCTTTTGTTGGAACTATTCCTAGTAGGTCTACTCCTTCTGAAGCTCATCCTCATTTTGTTGATAACAGTTCATCCCTTCCCTTTAACGGTATCATTTCATCTACCCCCAATCCAAATATTTCTGAACAAGTTCACTCCACGCCTCATATTTTTGAACAAGATTACTCTTAACCTGCACATACTTTTGAACAAGTTCATTTCCAAACTATTTATGCTCCCTAAACTGCTAATCCAAATGTTACCATTCCACTACCCACATCATCACCTTTTGAAATCCTTACATACATTCTCATGCCAACACCTCAACCACATCTTTCATTCTCACTTCTATCCCAAACCACTCAAACAGAAAAGACTAATAACTATGAACCACATGACCGTTATTTTGTCAATGTCATTGTAGAATCTAATTATCATGTTTCTGATTCTGAGTCAGATGTTGAGATGATTTTAATCCCTGACAAAACACCTCATTTCTATTTTGACCAAACCCCCTTTAAAACCAACATTTGTCTGACACCTTTGGATGAATTGTTATTACAGTTTGAAAGTGAGGTTGTTGTCAGATTAAACATTCTCACTGAAGTTTGCACCTTTAATGCAAACCTCTCTGAAGTGTGTACTATGTGTGACAACTTCAGAAGATGGATTGAATTCAGCTCTAGGGTGTTGGAATTTCTGTGTCTGAAGGATGCTCAAGCAAACTTCTATGATAGATTCTCTGGTATTGTTGATCATTTAATTCAAAAGGTTCCTCCAACACTTCTTTTTCCTGCACCAGAAGTGATTCATCCTCCTCAACCTGAAGAGTTGACTCTTTCTACTTCTGAGAAGACTCTTGAAGTTAGAAGTGTATTTAGAGTTAAGAAGACATTTGTTTCTGAAGAAATCATTATAAAGACTTTATAAGAGCTCAAGGATGAGAGTTATGCGATCAGAGAAAGGTTGGAAAAGTAGGATGGGATATTCAAGGCTCAAGCTGGAACAAACACGGAGATTGAAGGGATGCTTCATGATATCTTATCAAGACTTACACCCCCTTCTTAAACCTTACCTTTTAAAACTGGTTGCTTTCTTAGTTTTTAAGCTTAGGTGTTTTGTCTTTATGGTTTTGTACCTCTGCTTTTCTGAATAAAATGAAAATTCTATTTGGTTTGACTTTGTCTTTATTCTTTCTTTTTTTTTATTGATGACAAAGGGGGAGAAGAATGATTGATTTTGATATACCTATTTCTAACTCTGACACCCAAATATATCTTTAACATGTTTTTTGACGTTGGTAACTTTTATGGGAACTTTGAATAAGTTCATCATGTTTCAAGTTAACCAAGCTTTTCAGGAGTTAAAACATTTATTAGAAGACTTTAACCAAGTTGATTTGAGTTTAATTTAACCATACATATACAAGTTCTAAACTCTATTCAAGTGAATCAGGCCTATACAAATTCTGAACCAGGCGTATACAAGTTCTGATAACAACCAGACATATGCAAGTTCTGACAAATCATGTTATAATACAAAGTTGATGACCAAACTTTCTGATACTCAAAGCAAAGCCATTTCTGAATTGAAATACTTATGTAACCAAGTTTCTGCATTATGGGAAGTTATTTCTTTCATAGTTGTAATACCCCAAAATTTACCCTTCATTTTTCCTGGAAGCATACGCTTTACACCTCATGCATGCATTCATTTTTAGGTCATTTAGCATTTGCATTTCATCATGGCAATCGGAATCGGATCCAAGAAGCTTGAACATCATCCAGGACTCTTTGTGGGCTCTATTTAGATGATCAGTCAACACAAGGGAAAAACTTGAGAAAAAAAACGAAAAAAAAATGAAAAACGAAAAAAAAAACGATAAAAAAATAAATAATAATAATAATAATAATAATAATAATAAATAAATAAATAAATAAATAAAAGAAAAAATCTTGGACTTGGACCTCTCTCATTTGAGCCCACAGGTCCACAAAAATTAGGTTATAAATTCAGAGTTTCATGAAAAAAAGGCCATTCTATTCCTATTACCCTAGCTGGAAAAAGATAGTGAGAGAAGAGCTAACGGAGTTCAGAGCAGCCTCCAAACCCTGAAGGGAACTCAACTGCACAGAATCACCTCTGCCTCACATAAACCCTAAAGATTGTTTTGTAAACCTCACGGGTGCAACTCAATTTCAATCAAGCTCTCCAATCAGGTTTGCCCTTATTCCCATTACCTTTAAGCTTTGAATTTGAATACTCTGAATTTTTGAGGTATTATGGGTGAATTTGATACCCTTTTGATGCATGTCTTTTTTGTGAATTTTAATGGCATGATTCATGTGGTTACATTTTGATTTGGGGGCAACCCTTGATTACCCTTTTTTTTGTCTCTAACCTGTTTGTTGAGTTTTTGTGAGGGCTCACATGACTTTTGCAGGGATAACTTGCGTGGTGTTCCCTTTATTTGTGGGATACCGCCTGGAGGTTTCATTCCGATTACCTGTACTGACTCACTTTATTTGATGGTGTTTAACTGGGAAGGATCCCTGGGTTTCCCATTCCTCTAATTGCTGTTACTTCGGATCTTTATCCGCGTGGTACTTTTACATTTTTCCCGCATTTTACTGCTTTCCTAGCTGGAAGACCTCGATAGGAGGCAATGTTTTTGTGTGTTTATTTTTTTTACAGGTTCCTTCGTCAAGGACTACCTTTTTGCATGAGCATCCCAAACCCTAACCCTTCATTGATTTTTCTTCTCCTAAACACACGTTTACTCCTTCTACTACAGGCGAGTAAGTCTCCAAAGGTCGAGCATTCGGTAGATTGCGTAGTAACGTCGTTCGTCCAAAACCCAATCCATAACCCCGTAGTTAGCCGAACTACGGCTTGCTCTGTTTCTCATTCCATATGAGATACGTAGGCATAAGACGCGATGTCTTAGCGAGCACACATCCCCCCAACCCATAAGTCAGCCGAGCTACGAAGACTCTGATTCTCATATTCAGATGAGATACGTATGCAGTGGATGCGACATCCGCGCGAGTCATTTTCATTTAACCCTTTTTTTTAGTAAACAACACAAGATAAACTCACACCCTTTAGACAAGAACTACAAAAGTGGATCCCGTAGAGTACTACGGATGCGTAGGGGTGCTAATACCTTCCCTTCGCATAACCGACTCCCGAACCCAAGATTTGGTTGCGAGACCTTGTCTTTTCCTTTCCTCTTTTCAGGTTTACTTCGAGCGTTTCCTTTCCTTCCTTTGGGATAAATAACGCACGGTGGCGACTCTTCTGTCATTTTCTTTCGCCGGTTGTTTTTTCGCACACTGTATTTTTCAAGTTGCGACAGCTGGCGACTCTGCTGGGGACCCGGTTTCCCTAAGCGAGTCCCTCCTAGCTTTTGTAGTTTGTTTGTTTATTGGGTGTTCATGCTTTTGTACAGTTATTTATTTACCTGCTTTACCTTATTGCATTGTGTACATATCATTGTTGTATCTGTTGGCTGGCTATGGCTGCTTGGTGATCTTTGTGAGATGAGTTCTATACCTGAACTCGAGTGCACTTAGGATAGGAGAATGGCATAGTCTTGTCGACTTGTGTGGAGTTATTCCTTAGCAAGTTGACTTGCAAGCCCATTCACTTGGTGGAGGTCATGTTAAGATCAATAATGTCACACAAGTAAGTTGTGGTTAGACATTACTTTTTCCTATATAAACCTTAGAAGCCGAGGACCTTAATTTACCAAACCCATCTTGGCCTATTCGTAGGACATAGTGCAAAAGTCGTTCAAGTGTAAGATTTGATACGATTGTTACGCGATACTACACTCATAAGAGTCTCTCTTGAGAATATTTTTGGAATACGAGTAGTCGTTCCTCCGATAATATCCGAAAGATGGGATTATGACTATGGGAACCTTTTGTAGAACATGTTTGGCAGGTTTAAACCTTAGTACACTCCTTTTTGGGTGGTTCTTAACCTAAACTCCATGCTCGTGACTTGCAACAAACCCTTGATTCATGGTTGATCCGATCAGGTATCCTTAATATCAATGAAACTTGGGTGTTGATAAAGTGTAAACCATAATCCACCAAAATGGGTGGTTGATATTAAGGATAACATGATCCATCCCATGACCTTTGTTTGGTGTGCTCTTAATTTCTCTCCAGACAGTGCAACCTGACAGATGTTCAAGCAGATACAGCGATCCTGATTCCCATTCCACTGCACTGCATTCACATCATTTTGCATCACATCATTTTGCATTCATAATCATTCACACATGTTTATCCATTTCTGTGGGGTTTATATCTTCTACTTGATTCTAGTCAGAATTTTCTTGGTTCTCATCAACGGCTTAGTCTTTTTTTTACATCGTTTATCTATTGAGAGACTGGGATCAAGGGGGTAGAATACCTTTGGAATTGATAAACATGTCATTGCATTTACATATTCATTAGCATGTATTGCATAACAGGTACCGCCACAGTGTTCTCAGTTTGTTTGGTGTTCCATCAGCAGGATAGCTGACCCAGGCATTCACCGGTATGGTACCCACATAAACCAACAGAGAGTAATGGAAAGCCTACAGGCAGAGTTCGCCGAGATGAAAATCCGCATGAATCAATTCATGGATGTGGTTCAAGGGGTGGCTCAGGGACAACAAGAGCTCAGGCAGATGATACAGAGGAATCCCCCTGCTCAACCAGAGACGGTGACTGACCCTCCAGCTAGAGAGGCTAATGAACCCAATGGACCGGGGCCTATCCCAATCCTACATGTCACCTCCGGTCAACAACCCGTTCATGATGATCAGGATGATCAGTTCCCCCTGCTGCAGGAAGACTTTGGTATGGGTCATGGTGTGGACCCCATGTTTAGAAGATTGGAAGAGAGGTTGAAGGCAGTGGAAGGACAAAATCCTCTGGGAGTGGATGTTGCTGACTTGGGGCTGGTTCCAGGTGTGAGAGTGCCACCGAAATTCAAGGTCCCGATATTTGAAAAATACAATGGCAACTCTTGCCGGAAGACCCATGTGCAAGCCTATTTCCGTAAAATGGTTGCATACTCCGATGACGAAAAATTGCTTATGTACTTTTTCCAGGACAGCCTAGCTGGGGCATCCCTGGAGTGGTATATGAGGCTGGATAGAGCCCACATCCGTTGCTGGAGGGATTTGGCTGAGGCTTTCATGAAGCAGTATCAGTATAATGCAGACATGGCTCCGGACAGAACTCAACTTCAAAATCTGTCTCTTAAAAGCAATGAGTGCTTCAGAGAATACGCTCAACGCTGGAGAGAAACAGCTTCCCGTGTTCAACCTCCTATGTTGGAGAAGAAAATGGCTAACATGTTCATGAACACTCTGCCAGGACCTTATTTGGAGCGCCTGGTGGATTGCAATGCCTCCAATTTTGCTGATGTAGTCTCTACCGGAGAGAGGGTAGAGAATTACCTGAGGACATACAAGACCCAGAGTGGAGGTGAATCCTCATCAGGGGTGAAGAAGCCGTTCATTCAGGGACAGAAGAGGAGAAAAGGGGATGCAAGTGCCATATCTTCTTATCAGAACAGGGATAACCGGAGGAATAACTTTCAGAACTATCATCAGCAATCGTATGTTGCGGCTGTGACCATTCCAGCTGCACCACCACCACCACAACAACAACCCCAGCGTCAACCAGCTCAGTACCAACCACAACAACCGGGTAACAGACCCGCCTATCAACCGAGGCCAAGGACGATGGATCGGTGTTAGATGCCCAAAAGTGCTTATTTGAGCTATCATATGTGGGCATCTTTCACTCTTTTTCCTTGCTAAAATTGTCAAAACCACATTTGTTTTACATGGAATGCATTACATTGATAAACAAGCTTGGTGCCTTTGATTTGTGTGTTATTGTGCAGGAAAAAGGCATGAACTAATTGAAAATGAAGACACAAGAAAATTGGCAAAGGAACCAAAGAATACAAGCATTTCATCAGCCTGCTCGCTAGGCGAGGCTGTGGCGAAGCACTGCTTCGCTAGGCGAGCTCCAGGCGAAAAGCTCCAGTAAATTGTCAAATTAATTCGCCAGGCGAGCTGAAGGCGAAGGTGGTAGCGAGTTCATTCTGTTTTGGTGAAAAGCGCAGCCAGCACTCACTCGCTAGGCGAAGCTCTAGCGAGTCCCCAGCGAGCATTCCAGTAGCAAAACCTCTCAACCTCGCTGGGGCGAAGGTTGAAGCGTGTCCTTCGCTAGGCGAAGGTATGTTCGCTAGGCGAACATGACAGTTCAAGCAGACCCTGTTTCTCTGGGCGCAGGTGCCTTATGTGCCCATTTTAGACCTTCGCTAGGCGAGCCATTCTGCTCGCCTAGCGAACATGACAGCCCAGCAGAGGTCTATAAGTAGCAGGTGTCACTTTTGAGCACCATACCTTAGTTTTACCTCATTTTTCCACTTTTGTACTTTTGTTAGATATTTTTACAGCATTGTTCTTGGGAGCTTTTATGCCCTAATTTTCATTTCTCTTCATCTTAGAACCATCTTCTACAAAAAGAAGGTGGATTCCCATCCAACTTCGATTATCCGACTTGGATGTTGATCAACCTTCTTTCCTTACTTGCCGACCAAGCTACCATGAAAATGAGTAGCTAAGTCATCCATTTGTCAAGGTTAGATGTAGGTGATTACTAGCTTTGTGTGTAAATGTAAGGATCCTCATATGTAAACTCTTTAATGGTAAATATATGATGAAAACTTTGTTTCTATTTAAAACTCTTTGTGTTGGTTTATGATCGAGAGATGTTTACCGACTCTTGACCTAGGTTTTCATCCAAACTTGTTTGTTAGCTAGAGATAGTAATGAATGATTTTGTTCACCATAAGGTTGAACCAAAAAGTTGTCATTTTGATAGATTGTGTTCGAGAGAAACAATGGATCAAAATGGCAAAACTCACAATGTGTGTTCGAGAGAAACATATTGAGAGGACTTTGTGAAATTATTTATCATCTAAAGGAGTTTATAAGATTGTTGACCGAGCAAATACATGCAAAGTGATCATTGAAACCTAACTTTGACAATATTTCTCATTTAATCAAACCATAACTTTTACCGCAATTTATTACTTTTTATGCAAGATAACTTGATTAAAACCAAAACCCTATTGTTACATTGAGCTAAGATTAATACAACCATCGAACGGCGGTGATATCTTACAATCCCTGTGGATACGATAACAAAAACCCGACACGAAATATACTTTCAACAACCGGCGTTTCGACACTCTTCCAATGTCGTACGCTCAATTGCTTTCTAGTCTTCAACAACTACAACTTGTGCAGTTGCGCACTCTGGCTCCTCCCGTTGGTAGGCTTCCGGTGGGTTGTGACACCAACGCTAGGTGTAGCTTCCACTATGGGGCACCTGGCCACAATATTGAGAACTGCAAAGCTTTTAAGCACGTAGTTCAGGACCTCATTGATTCAAAGGCCGTTAACTTTGCACCAGCTTCTAATATCGTCAACAATCCCATGCCCCAGCATGGTGGAGCCAACGTTAACATGGTTGAAGGAAAAGTCAAATTAGTCTCTGCGGTCAACAATGAAGATGGGGATAGTGATTGCGACATCGATAACTGGGTGCGTCCGAGGATCCCGGGTGAAGTTCTCAACAATTGGTTTTCTGAGGAGATTGTCCAAGCCACTTGTCTGGAGGAGTAATTTTCTTTGTTTATTCATGCATATCCAAGTCTTACGTTCCGGCAAGGCGTAATGACTCATTGTAGGGCTCATCTATGTGACACTTGCATTTTTTATAATAAATAAAGGACGTCTTTTTGCATTCAAATATTTCGTTCCCTGTCTTTCTATTTTTGTAGTTTTTCAAAAAAAAATGGCAATGTTTTGTTTAGATTCCACTTTTTTTTTTCACACTCATAAGCACATACCATCTCTCATGCAGATGCACATCACCGAATCCTATTGATAACGGTTCTGCTATGGCTCGCTTCGACTTTGAAAATCCAATCTTTCAAGCTGAAGAAGAGGGTGATGAAGACTGTGAACTCCCTGATGAACTTACCAGGTTATTAAAACAAGAGGAAAGGGTCATTCAACCGCATCAAGAGTCTGCTGAAGTGATTAATCTCGGCATCAAGGACGCCAAGAGAGAAATCAAGATAGGGGCTGCTTTGGAAGACAATGTGAAGAAGGGGTTGATTGAATTGCTGCAAGAGTATGTTGACGTCTTCGCTCGGTCTTATCAGGACATGCCAGGGCTTGACACAGACATCGTGGTACATCGCTTGCCACTCAAAGAAGGTTGTCCTCCGGTCAAGCATAAGCTCAGAAGAACAAGACTGGAGATGGCTGTCAAGATAAAGGAAGAAGTGAAAAAACAGTTGGATGCAGGGTTTCTAGTAGTTACAAATTATCCGCCATGGGTTGCAAATATTGTTCCGGTACCTAAGAAGGATGGAAAGGTACGGATGTGTGTTGACTACCGGGATCTGAACAGGGCTAGTCCTAAAGATGATTTCCCCTTACCTCACATTGATGTTTTGGTGGATAACACGGCTCAGCTCTCGGTATTCTCCTTCATGGATGGCTTTTCTGGCTATAATCAAATGAATATGGCACTAGAAGTCATGGAGAAGACAACATTCATAACCCCATGGGGCACCTTCTACTACAAGGTGATGCCGTTTGGTCTGAAAAATGCCGGAGCAACATATCAGCGAGCGATGGTAACTCTGTTCCATGATATGATTCATCATGAAATCGAGGTTTATGTTGATGATATGATTGCCAAATCTCAGACAGAAGAAGAACATTTGGTGAATTTGCAGAAACTATTTGAGCGTTTGAGGAAATTCAAGCTGAGGCTTAATCCGAACAAGTGTACTTTTGGGGTGAGATCTGGAAAACTACTGGGTTTTGTTGTTAGCGGAAAAGGGATAGAGGTGGATCCGGCCAAAGTGAAAGCGATACAGGAAATGCCTGAGCCAAGAACAGAGAAACAAGTTCGTGGTTTCTTAGGGAGGTTGAACTACATTACAAGGTTCATCTCTCACCTAACAGCCACGTGTGAGCCAATATTCAAATTGTTGAGAAAAGATCAGGCTATCAGGTGGAATGATGATTGTCAAAGGGAGTTCGAGAAGATAAAAGAGTATTTGCAGAATCCTCCTATCCTTGTGCCTCCGGTCCCAAGGAGACCGCTGATTATGTATTTGACAGTACTAGACAATTCCATGGGTTGTGTTCTCGGTCAACACGACGAGACAGGTAGGAAAGAGCATTCCATCTACTACCTGAGTAAGAAATTCACAGATTGCGAGTCGAGATACTCAATGCTTGAAAAAACATGTTGTGCACTTGCATGGGCTGCTAAGCGATTGAGACAATACATGCTGTCTCACACAACCTTACTGATCTCCAAAATGGATCCGGTCAAGTATATATTTGAGAAGCCAGCTCTCACCGGAAGAGTTGCTCGTTGGCAAATGGTACTGACAGAGTACGACATCCAGTATACTTCCCAGAAAGCCATCAAGGGGAGTATTCTGTCAGACTATCTTGCTCAACAGCCGATTGATGATTATGAGCCGATGAAGTTTGATTTTCCAGATGAAGACATCATGTTCCTTAAGATGAAAGACTGTGAAGAGCCAATTGTGGAAGAGAGACTTGATCCAGACGAAAAGTGGACTTTAATGTTTGATGGTGTCGTCAACGTCAGAGGAAGTGGAATTGGTGCTGTCATTACAACTCCGAAAGGTGCCCACATGCCTTTCACCGCTCGTCTGACTTTCGAGTGCACCAATAATGAAACTGAGTATGAAGCCTGTATCTTGGGTATTGAGCAAGCCATTGATTTGAGAATCAAGACTTTGGACATCTTTAGAGATTCAGCTCTGGTAATCAATCAAGTGAATGGTGATTGGAACACTCTCCAGCCTACTCTGGTCCCCTACAGAGATTACACGAGAAGACTGTTGACTTTCTTCACTACAGTAAAGCTGTACCATATACCTCGTGATGAGAACCAGATGGCAGATGCTCTTGCTACTCTATCCTCCATGATCAACGTGATTCGATGGAACCACGCTCCCAGGATCAATGTGATACGCCTCGACATGGCCGCGTATGTGTTTGCTGCTGAACTGGTAGTTGACGACAAGCCCTGGTATCACGACATCAAGCACTTTCTGAAGAATCAAGAATAGCCTACAGGGGAATCCAACAATGATAGAAAGACTTTGAGAAGATTGGCAGGCAGTTTCTTCTTGAACAAAGACGATGTTCTGTATAAGAGGAACTTCGACATGGTTTTGCTCAGATGCGTGAACAGACACGAAGCAGACATGTTAATGCAGGAAGTTCATGACGGCTCCTTCGGTACTCATGCCGGCGGACATGCAATGGCTAAGAAATTTTTGAGAGCAGGTTATTACTGGATGACCATGGAATCTGATTGTTTCAAATATGCTCGGAAGTGCCATAAATGCCAGATTTATGCTGATAAGGTACATGTGCCGCCAAATCCTTTGAATGTGATGTCTTCGCCGTGGCCTTTTGCTATGTGGGGCATCGATATGATTGGAAAGATTTAGCCGACCGCTTCCAATGGCCATCACTTCATCCTTGTTGCCAACGACTATTTCACCAAGTGGGTCGAAGCAGTGTCATTTGCGAAGGTCACCAGACATGTGGTTGCCCGATTCATCAAGAAAGAAATCATTTGTCGCTATGGGATTCCCGAAAGAATCATTACTGATAATGGTTCTAATCTCAACAACAAAATGATGAAGGAGTTGTGCCAGAACTTCAACATTCAGCATCACAATTCTTCCCCTTACCGCCTTAAGATGAACGGTGTTGTTGAAGCGGCAAATAAGAACATAAAGAGGATTGTGCAGAAGATGGTCGTTACGTACAGAGATTGGAATGAGATGCTACCCTTCGCCTTGCATGGGTACCGTACTTCAGTACGTACATCGACCGGGGCAACCCCTTACTCCCTTGTGTATGGTATGGAAGCAGTCCTACCTGTTGAAGTGGAGATTCCTTCTCTAAGAGTCCTGTTGGATGTCAAGTTAGACGAAGCTGAATGGATTCAGACAAGGTTCAATGAGTAGAGTCTTATCAAAGAGAAGCGAATGGCAGCCATTTGTCATGGGCAGTTGTATCAAAGTCGGATGAAGAGAGCCTTTGATCAGAAAGTGCATCCTCGATGCTTCCAGGTCGGAGATTTGGTGTTGAAAAGGATCCTTCCTCCTCAGACAGATCACAGGGGCAAGTGGACTCCTAACTATGATGGACCGTATATTGTCACCAAGGTTTTTGATGGTGGGGCCTTAATGCTTGCAACGATGGATGGTGAAAACTTCACTTCCCCGGTGAACTCAGACGCAGTTAAAAAATACTTCGCATGAAATAGACCCGCTGGACAATAAAAAGAGTAGTCCAGGCAAAAATGGGCATCCCGACGAACCAATAAAATGAAAAAGGTTCGGGCAAAAATTAGGGATTAAAAGTGAAAAGATTGTACACCCGGTAAGTTGAAAACCTGAAAAGGCAACTTAGGCAAAAATGGGTATCCCGGTGGATTGAAAACCCGAAAAGGGCGATCCAGGCAAAAGTTAGGGATTAAGCGAATGACTGCGTTCTGAGTAGTTCTGAATCTCATCTCGTGGCAATGACTGGAAACTTTTGAAGGATAGGAAATAGTCCAATCACTCTTTCATAAAGCTGATCATCTGGAGGATCTTGAAGACGAGCAAGTCATAGCAGAACTGGAACCCAATAGAAATCCATTTCACATTGCCATTAGATTAATGTCTGTTTTTATCTGTTGTGCAATTACCTCTTTCCAGGGATTGCTTCCTGATGTAAATGCCTATTCATAGGCCGTTCAATCAATAAAATCATGTTATTCAGTATATCTTTGTTTTCATTTTTCTGTTTTGTTTGCAAAAATGACGTCCGAATTTTTTGATAAACATTGCATCATGACACATAAGAGATTTACAGGTACATGCTTAATAAACATTTAAAATTGCTGTAAATTTTAAGTGCTTTGGATCGTCTATTCAGAACAGGTACCCTCAGGGCATTTCCTTAAAATCCCCTGCAGATGATCGTGAATGTTTTCCCCAGTAAAGTCGCCAACAGACAAATTCGGTATCTTATTCCTGCAGAGCTGATCAGAGCGTTGGATTCTTCAATCCCCAGCGGGTTCTCACCACTGTACCTCCCCCCCAAGCGGTTGTTTCAGAATATACACTCCCCAGTAGAGTTGACAGTGCCAGACTGTATCTTCCCAGTAGAAGCGGCTGCTCCTTAGAGTTCGATGCTAGATCGATAATCTCAATGCCAGATCCATGGTTTCTTTCCTTGAAGTAGAACCTCGGTACCGTATCGGTGTTTGCTTCCCCTGCTGAGTCATCTCTCACAGATCGTGGTTGCCAGAACCACAATCGCTTTCCCCAACAGCAGGTTTTCAGTGTCGTTCTCTCCCTAGTCAGAATCTCGGTATTTCTTCATTGCTAGAACACCGTGTGGTGGGTCATTTCCCCACAGAATTCTTTGCGCTGTGCATCTCCAGCAGCCTTGCCAGGGTCCACAAGATGGTGATCATTTCCCCAGCAGATCCCCTTGCCTCAGCTTGGCATTCTACCCAGCATTTCGCATCCCTGCATGTAGAATCATATTGCATTGCATCCTCACCAAATCGCGTAGCATTTCCATTTTCATGGAGCATTACGCCATTGAAAAATTCAAACATACGCATGTAAGCATAAAACATTCTCGGTATCCCAAGTGATAAGTCAGAAGTTGTTTCCAGTACTCAGACTGAAGATTGTTCATGACTTACCTTTGTTATCCCCAGCAAGTGTCATTGGCCCATGCGCCGCCTCTATTATCGTTCCCTATTTCTTCCGATCCTGACAGGCATGAAGTTTCCTGTATTCAGACCGAAGTGGCATTCATG
Source organism: Lathyrus oleraceus (assembly GCF_024323335.1). NCBI lineage: Eukaryota > Viridiplantae > Streptophyta > Magnoliopsida > Fabales > Fabaceae > Lathyrus > Lathyrus oleraceus. The sequence continues at coordinate 62,421,094 of NC_066585.1, forward strand.
CCAGTTTTCCGATGTTCAGATCGAAGAAGTTTCTGACATTCAGGTCGATGCAACTTGTGGCGTTCAGGCCATTTTTCCGATGTTCAGATCGAAGAAGTTTCCGACGTTCAGGTCGATGCAACTTGTGGCGTTCAGGCCAATTTTCCGATGTTCAGATCAAAGAAGTTTCCGACATTCAGGTCGACGCAACTTGTGGCATTCAGGCCAGCCTCTCGGTGTTCAGACCGATATTAATCTCATATCTCCCGATGTTCAGATCGAAGTCATTTCCAGTATTCAGACTGATGAGCGGCATTCAGGCCATGGTTATTTCTGTGTTACCATTTATTTTGGTATCCAGGTAAAATTCTTTTCGGTATTCAGACTGACTTTGACCGTACTAGACGGATTCTTCTTTCAAGACCACCTCTTTGCCGATTCTGACAGGCATTGTTACTTCACTTCACTTCAGTGAAAATTTTTGGGCTTTTATTGTATTCAATCCCTTGATACCTCGAAAGCATGAAAGCCGCTGCTATCTTCTTTCCAGGTCTCCAGTTGATTGAATAGGGGCAGATGTAATACCCCAAAATTTACCCTTCATTTTTCTTGGAAGCATACGCTTTACACCTCATGCATGAATTCATTTTTAGGTCATTTAGCATTTGAATTTCATCATGGCAATCAGAATCGGATCCAAGAAGCTTGAACATCATCCAGGACCCTTTGTGGGCTCTATTTAGATGATCAGTCAACACAAGGGAAAGACTTGAGTTACTTCCAACAGGGGTCTATTCGTCAGTCAAAACATTAATCTTGAAGGAGCGAAGGTTGTTCATGAGTTGTCATGCTCGCTAGACGAAGCCCACGTGTTTTGAAAAAAAAAACGGAAAAAAAAAATGAAAAAAATAAAAAATAATAATAAATAAATAAATAAATAAATAAAAGAAAAAATCTTGGACTTGGACCTCTCTCATTTGAGCCCACAGGTCCACAAAAATCAGGTTATAAATTCAGAGTTTCATGAAACAAAAGGCCATTCTATTCCTATTACCCTGGCTGGAAAAAGATAGTGAGAGAAGAGCTAACGGAGTTCAGAGCAGCCTCTAAACCCTGAAGGGAACTCAACTGCACAGAATCACCTCTACCTCACATAAACCCTAAAGATTGTTTTGTAAACCTCACGGGTGCAACTCAATTTCAATCAAGCTCTCCAATCAGGTTTGCCCTTATTCCCATTACCTTTAAGCTTTGAATTTGAATACTCTGAATGTTTGAGGTATTATGGGTGAATTTGATACCCTTTTGATGCATGTCTTTTTTGTGAATTTTAATGGCATGATTCATGTGGTTACATTTTGATTTGGGGGCAACCCTTGATTACCCTATTTTTTTTTGTCTCTAACCTGTTTGTTGAGTTTTTGTGAGGGCTCACATGACTTTTGCAGGGATAACTTGCGTGGTGTTCCCTTTATTTGTGGGATACCGCCTGGAGGTTTCATTCCGATTACCTGTATTGACTCACTTTCTTTGATGGTGTTTAGCTGGGAAGGATCCCTGGGTTTCCCATTCCTCTAATTGCTGTTACTTCGGTTCTTTATCTGCGTGGTACTTTTACATTTTTCCCGCATTTTACAGCTTTCCTAGCTGGAAGACCTCGATAGGAGGCAATGTTTTTGTGTGTTTATTTTTTTTACAAGTTCCTTCGTCAAGGACTGCCTTTTTGCATGAGCATCCCAAACCCTAACCCTTCATTGATTTTTCTTCTCCTAAACACACGTTTACTCCTTCTACTACAGGCGAGTAAGTCTCCAAAGGTCGAGCATCCGGTAGATTGCGTAGTAACGTCGTTCGTCCAAAACCCAATCCATAACCCCGTAGTTAGCCGAACTACGGCTTGCTCTGATTCTCATTCCAGATGAGATACATAGGCATAAGACGCGATGTCTTAGCGAGCACACATCCCCCCAACCCATAGGTCAGCCGAGCTACGAAGACTCTGATTCTCATATTCAGATGAGATACGTATGCAGTGGATGCGACATCCGCGCGAGTCATTTTCATTTAACCCCTTTTTTTTAGTAAACAGCACAAGATAAACTCACACCCTTTAGACAAGAACTACAAAAGTGGATCCCGTAGAGTACTACAGATGCGTAGGGGTGCTAATACCTTCCCTTCGCATAACCGACTCCCGAACCCAAGATTTGGTTGCGAGACCTTGTCTTTTCCTTTCCTCTTTTCAGGTTTACTTCGAGCGTTTCTTTCCCTCCTTTGGGATAAATAACACACGGTGGCGACTCTTCTGTCATTTTCTTTCGCCAATTGTTTTTTCGCACACTGTATTTTTCAGGTTGCGACAATAGTAACCAGGCTTCTGCATTCTTGGAAGTTAATTCTTTCATGTTGATTGAGATATTTTATATGTGTTAAGATTATTTTAAGTCTTAAATTCAGGGGGAGATTGCAAACCTAACTCTGAAATTCTAAGTTGAAAAATAACTTTAATAGTATAAAATTCAGGGGGAGCTTACAAATCTCACTCTGATGTTTTTATGTGATTAAACCAAGTAAAAATTGTTCATCAAAATACATGGTTTTGTCATCATCAAAAAGGAGGAGACTGTAAGAACAAGATTTGGTTTTGCATCTGGCCTTTGATTTTGATGATCACAATACATTGTTTCTTACAGAACAATTTTGTACCCTAATGGTTTTGTCTAGTGTGTTTATTTTGCTAACAAGTTCTGAAACTTAAGATTTGGCATGTGACGTCATCAGATTATGGACTCAACACACTTTGACTCCGAAGAGATACAAAAGTTCTTTACAAGATGATGTCAAGTTCTGGAATTCTCTTAGACAACAATTCTGATGAACGTTTGTGCTAAAGCTTCTTATTGTAAATCTGATATAAGAGCCTCTAAAGGTTTCTCAAGCCTTCAAGATTCTGTGCTCTCAAGTTTTGAAGACTCTGAAGAACAATCTATGAAGACTTTGAAGACCATGTTATGAGGAACTATGTCAGGACTCTGAAGACCAAGGTTCTGAAAATTCTCTCAACCAGACTCTTAATCCTTCTAAATATGCTTCAACATCATTTATTCAGAAGCCTCTGAAGATTATAAGATAAGATCAAAAAAAATGTGTAAGGAAAATAGTACACAATACAAGATCAAATGTTCCTTCCACTGGGCTGATTTTGTGGGATAAGGATTATACTATTGTACCATTTTGCCTCCCGTTATGCAAGGCTACAACTGAATTTTGGTATTCCAATTTTACCCTCCAACGGATCTTTTCATTTCCTATATAAAAGATACTTGGAAGATTGGATAAGTTGCTAGTTGCAATTTCTAATTTTCTACGCTAATTCATTGCTACTATACAACACTTTTCTTGAACTGAATATTATTGTGTATAGAGAAATAGAAACACACATAGATATTTTGTTCGTTATTATGTGAGAAATTAATTGTACTAAAACTTGTGTTACTCTGCTTTCTTAGAAGCAATCTTGTAAACACATTCTTGTAATCTCATTTATTGAGTTGTATTCCTTGAGTGCCTAGGGTTTAGTCATATATACTCGAGAAGACGTTGACAGGTAGTCTTTGTGTATCTATAATCAGTTTAGTTATAATGGATTAAGTCCTTATGGACAAGGAAAAATCATCTTGGCGTGTGTTTTATACCCTAATTTTTAACCCTAAGATCCCACATATCATTTGCATCCTTGCATACAAACAAGGTCATATCTTTGTCCTCTCTCTCATCTTTGGGTTTGCCTTTTGAAGGGATCATCAAGCACCTCTTTGTTGGTATTTTTACTTTATGTTTATATGTTTATTGCTTATGTAACCACTAATCAATATAGCAAAAACATGTCTTGTTTCCTTTAAGTTTATTATGCAAGGTAAGGGCTTTTCATCAAGAGCATCAAGCATGGTTCCTCAATTAGGGTTTGTGTTGATTCCTCAAGTCAAAGTGTGTTAAACCATTGATTCTAAAGAGGATGTATCTAAAAGAATGATCTATAAGGTTCTTAAGCATCTTTCAATCTCATTTTGATCAAGAGTACCTCAAAGCTTTGTTGCTTTTTCCTCAAGAAAAGTCAAAGGTTCATGTATTTATTTCCATGCCTTCTTCAACAATGTACATCAATATTTGAGTAACTTAATCAAAATACATTTAAGGAAACCTTATTTTGAGTTCATATGATCATTCATGTACCTTGAAATGCAAGGATAGTCCAAGTACACAAGTTTATTCCAAGATATTTGACCAAAAAGTCAACATTTGAAGTCAAAGTTCAAAAGATAACAACTCCTTCAATTCTCAACATTTTGAATGCTTATTTTTTCATATGACTCTTCTCAATATCATATACAACTTCTTTTTACATGACAAGAGCAAATTATGCTTGGAGGATCATCAAAAGTTTGAAGACATTATAGGTCATTTGTGGACTTAGTGAAATTTGACCTATTTTCAAGTGACTTTTTCTTAACTTTCAAGGATTACAACTTCTTCCATTTTAAATATTTGAGGATAATTCTTTTTTCACAATATCATTTGTGATGCCCTCTATAATATTTATTCAAAGATCAAAGTCACATTATGCTTGGAAGGCCATGGAATTCTTTGGGACATCATAGGTCATTTTCAGTCATTTGGCACTTAGAATTTTCTAAGTTTCATTATCAGTTTTTAATGTCAACTTCAACATGCCACAACTTTGTGCTCAAGCATCCAAATGCAACCTTTATTGGCACATTGTAATCTTTGATATGATGTGAACAAAATGCAAGAATAATGGGATCAAAAAGCCTCATGAGCAAGATGCCCCTTTAATTTAAACATGGTGACTTGGAAATGAAGAAATCACCATGGTCCAAAATTTGAACTTCACTAATCTCAATTGCAAGCCAAATTACCACATGTTTTGGACCTAAACATGTTTAATCAAGTCTCCAAAAGTTGATTGACTCTTAAAACGCATGATATGGCTGAGTTTTGATGAATTACAAGTCACACTTTCCACACATTCTGATCAAATTTGTTTTGCACGAATTGAGCTTCATTCTACATGTATTTGGATCCCAACATATTCCTTATAAATAGAGCAATATATTGCATTTATTTCCAAGCTTTGGAGAGCCAAGAAACCCTTGTCTCAGTCTGAAATTTTTCCAGAAAACTGAGCTATCGTGTTTTGAATTGCTTCTTGTTTCAATCCAATTTCTTGACTCCATTAGCACCTTCGGTCTTCTCTGAGTCTTTTGCAACAATTCCCAAGGTCTGAGATCTTCTGAAGTGACCTGACCAGATCGAGCGTCATCTTCAGATCACCATTTGGACAAGGTAGTTATGAGCATCATTTGAACTCAAACAAGTTACCACAATGTAGTCGTTTACTCTCTGATGTTTTCCCCTAACTTATCTGGTGTTGATTATTCATATTCATCATTTAATTTTATTTTTTGTGGCTTGCTTGCTTCTGAAACTTCTATGAAATTCCCCATGCCCAGTTTAGATAAATGAATTTGGAGTATGAGGTTGAATTCGTGATGAGGAGGAAATCACATTGAGGGTGGTCTCGTGTTATGAACTTACCAAACGATGAAATTCCAGTGAGGGATCATCGGGGAAGATGACCGGAGTTTATCTCAGGTCATCTGAGTTTGCTTACACGTTGGCAATTTGAAATGTCCTAATTGGTTCAATTTAAATGCAATCTCGTGTTTGATTTTTGATAATTTCCATCGTGCGCCGTAGCCTGAGGATTATTGTATTTTCCACGTCAATTAATGAGGTCAGATCCAACGCTCCGTTTTTATTTTATTTTATTTCTTTTTCATTTTCTATTTTAAATTGCATTTTCTTTTTAAATTCATAGAAATTTATTTTACATCCAAAAAATCCCAAAATAATTTCTAAACTTCTCTTTTATTTTTATTCATCTAATTCTTATTTTTTCATATTTTATTTTATTAATTTTCTATTTTTTGTGGATTTTCTCTTTTCTCCTTTGTTTTAATTGGTTTAAAAATACTTTTATGCATTTTAAAATTCTGAAAGTTTTATTTTATGCTTCTTATTTTATTTCTAACCTTTCATAATTTTCTTTGCCATTTATTTGGTGATTTGAAAGGCTTTATGGATTTTCTCTTTTATTTCCCTTTTAAAATTCATTTAAAAAAATTGATGCATTTATTTTATCTTTTTATATTTTATACTTGTTTGACCTTTGTTGACTTCTGTTGGCCTTGGGCCTTGGTGGATTTGATCATAGGTCTCATCAAACTCAATGGATCTTGGGTGTTGATGGGGTTAAATCCCTAATCAACCAAAATGGATGATTGATTTTGATGATGACTTGATCAATCCTTTGATCCAATTTGGGTTTGATTTATCTTGTCCTCTTCTTCTTCATCTCTTTATTTTCCTCTTGATCAATTGGATTGTTTGTGTCCATCTTATTCATGGTGTGTGGATTTGTGCTTGATGAACTTTCATCATTTCAAATCTATCTCCTATTTGATCATGGATCATTTATGGTACTTCAGATTGATGCATAAGTTTGTCCTAAGTATCATGAAGTATGAATTGATGTGATGGACCACTCTCTTAGCCTTTGTGCTTGATCAATCCCCTTTTCTTTTTTGTGTGGCATGGCTTTAGGAGAATGATTTACATATCATTTCTCTAGCATGTATTAACACAAAAATTATTATTGACCGACCTCAGATAGTTGTGGCTTCTATATAAGTCCAATTACGACTGCTTAACATAACGCTAAGTTTGTCCCGAAAGTAAGTCATTTTCATAAGTGAGATTGTAAGTCTCATACTCCTCATGGTAATGTGTGAAAAGTATTGTTTCTTTTTCACCTAAGAGAGCTAGCTGCATACTTGTTGATTTTATCCAAGTTGGAGTCCTTCTCATAGGTGATGTAAAGGTCCATAATTTCATACTTGTGGGTGAATAGTTGAGTGTTATCCAAAAAATGACAAAATCATATTTCATTTTTTGATTAATAACTTAACTTACTAACATATTATTGTATTAACTTTAATTTAATGTCATTTATCTTATGCTTTTATTTCTTTCTATTTACTTTATACTTTTATTTTAGCATCTCATCTCATATTGTTTGTGCTTATGCTATTTTCTCTTTGTCCATTTGGACTTTTCTTTTCTTTCAAAGACATTATAATAAAGGAAAAAACCCTAAAAAATTGGTTCTCTTGATTGATGGACTTGAGGTTACTATACTTAGCATTGTTGTGAAGTTATGGACTTAGAACTAGGATCTTAACCCTTGCTTTGGGAGTTTGTGATTTTAGACCTTGGGATTCATCTGATACATTTGACTTTGGACTTCTTTTGAAGACTTGGCTTAGTTACCTTGGTTTCCTCTGATACATGAACTATTCTTTGATTATTTGGCTTGCTTGAGGCTTAATCCAAAGGAGGGAATTTTTGCTTGAATAATATCATAAATCTTGCTATCTCTTGGTTAGATTTTTTCTCCCTAGCTTTTAATTTATGCTCTAGATAGTCTCTTCTTCTCCTCCCCTTTTTTAATTTTCAAAATCTTCTCTCTTTTTCTAACGTTCTTATTCTCAAACTTGAACCACTTTCTCAATAAACCTTGACTTTTGTCAGGTGACTTTTGTGGGTGGTTAGTTGAGTGTCCTCCTTAAAATGAAAAAATTTCTTTTCATCAAAAAAGAATCAAACAAACATCTTTGTTATTTTTACCATGAACTACGTAGTTTTGATCCTCCAATACACTTTGTTGGTACATATGCATGAGACTCATAAAGTCTTGGCAAACACAAAAATCATAAAAAACATTTATTTTCTCACCTCCCCAATCTTTTACAAACAACACCATTTTTGAGCCAAAATGTACAGATTTTCAAAGAGGTTCATGTAAGACCCCAATTTTGACCCTAAGATCCCTCATGCATTTCATCATGAGAATTGGCATTGGGATAATATCTTGGCATTCTCCTTACCCCTTTTGCATTGGGTTTGTTTTGGGAGAGATCACCAAGCACTTTGTGATTATATCATACTTGTATTTTTATCATTTTACTAACCAAAATACCAAAAATATGTTTTTGTATCCATCTAACTCTTTTTGTAGGAAGGGACATGATTTCCTTGATTTATTAATCACATCTAGGGTTTGAGACCCTCATGAACAAAGAGCACCATCAAGATTTGATCCAAGAATGGTTGTAAGCATCATGTATGAGTCCCAATGATCTCTACATATTATATTGATCAAGTTTTCTTTAAGAGTTTGAGGGTGATTTGCCTTGGAAACCCTAGTTTGACTGGGTATCTTAAGTAACTTCTCCAACAAGCTATCTCACCAATTGATCAAATTCCTCAAGGGAAACTTCAAAATTCATCATATTATGCATATATGATCTACCATGAGCCAAGAAAGTCAAGAGAATTGGAAATTATAAAGTTGGTTGATGGTGGTTGGCCAGATGAATTCATCTGATCAAAACTGGGTCTCCCTAGACCCTATCTCCTACAATTTTCATCATATTAAAATGATTCCAAGAGAAAACTTACTCTAAGTTACATTCTAAACAACTTTCATGTTGAGACCTAGAGTTAGTTTTGCTTAGAAAATCATTTTCTATGTTGAAACATTAAAGGTCATTTTGTCTAAACCCTAATTTGAAAGTCAACTTCTCAAGGCCATAACTTGCTCAATTTTTATGATATGAAAGATTTACAAGTTTCATAATCAAATTCAATGTGTCTACTTCAACTTTTATGTTTGGAGTGGGAGCTAATTCAACATCTTTGAACATGTGATATGAGGCTACATTATAGGTCACTTTTGACCTATACCATTGATCAAGTGATTTTGCCAAACTTCAAAAATGCATAAGTCTATCATTTAAAATCCAAATGACATGAAATTTGTGACCATTTTTAAGGTATTTGAGATAGCTACAACTTTGATAAAGACACGTTTCTCATTTGAAGCTCCCATAAAAAGTTGAGCAAGGTGGAATATTGAGACATATGGCTTGACACTTAGAAAATTTTCAATATGTAAATTTTTTCCAAACTTTCACCTCAAATATCTACAAGTTCCAAGATCCAAATAAAAAAGTGTTCAACATCAAACTTGTTCCTCTTGATCTCACCTTTCCAAAGAGCTAAAATTCATGCATTTTGGATGGGAAATGCATAGGCTGCGCATGGCTTAAACAGGTTGGTGTCATGTGTCATGGATCAAGATTCAAATTCAAATTCTCAATTGCCTTGCATTCTAAGCTTTCTTCAACATATCTGAACTTCAAATGTGGACTTTTAGCAATCATTTGATGGGCCTAGGCGCACCCATGCAGCTGCTTACCTCACTTTGCCAATTTTAGAAACTTGAATGGAGTGTGCAATTAACACTTGAATGCTCTATAAATTGAAGCTCAATTGCTCATAATCAATACACACACACTGTGCAAGCTTTGATTCCCCACAGAAAACCCTTCACATTGAGAGGATAAACCTAAGAAATTCTTTTGAATTTGAGCTTGAATCTCCACTATTTTGGAATTCAATTCTCCAAGAGTCCTTTGATTCTAAGTCATTCCATTCCTCTTTTGAAAGCAATTGGAGTGAAGCAAAGCACGATTCAAATCAAGATCTAGCAAGCTCAGTCCTCCATTGAAGGTATTTTGCAGAATTTTTCAATTCTTCGATTCTCCTTGTTTCTTGCTCAATTCTCTTGATTATTGTGTTGGCTGAAGTCCTACCAATGTAGGCAAGGTGTTTGAGTTGTTTTGATGATGAATCAAAGCAACTCAGATCATGAACCTCATTTTTCAATTCCACATATCTCTCAATATAGTTGGAATTGGAGGAAACGGAGGTGATATTTTTGCTCAGTGATGTTTTCTCTTTAAAATCATGTCCCTGTTTGAAATTTTGGTGATGGTTGATGATGACCAGTCCGGCAAGGCTCGCCGGAGAAGACAACCGGAGCTTTGGCTCCGATGATGATGTGTCTAAGGTCCAGACCGTGTGATCCAACTCCTGCGTTCTAATCTTGGTCTCGCATTGTGATTACCATGTTTACAGCGCGCTTGACTAAGGTGTTGGTGGAACGCACACTGTGGATCATCAGATCTGCCACCTCAATTAATGAGGGAGATCTGATGGTCCACGTATTTTTGCATTTTCTGATTTTCCATTTAATTCCATTATTTTCAATAATTCATAATAAATTTAATATTGATCCGAAAAATATGGGACTTTCACCAAAAAAATTCAAATATTTTTATCTTTCATATTCTGAATTAAAATTATTTTTTGGATCATTATTAATATTTTTCATGAATTAATTGATTTTTCATTTGTTTTTAATTGTTTAAAAATATTTTTAAGTGTCCAAAAATTATGAATTTTTTTATCCAAGGTCCTTTGACCTTGTTGGACCTATGATAAATCACATGGCCATTTATTTGGTGTTTTGATATGATTTTAGGATTTGGACAAAACATATTTGAATTTAATGCATTATTTTAATATTTTTTAATTGAATAAATGTCATTTTAATTGTGTTGACCATTTGGATTGATTTATTTGAGTTTCTCATTTGTTGTTGGGCCTTGGTCAAGGTTGATTTGACTTTGTCAAGTTAATATTATTGGATTTAGGGGATTGATGGAATGTACATTCCATCTCCCAAAATGAATGAATAATATTAATTTGGTAAAAGTCCTCCTTTGACCAATTTGTGATCTCATTCATCCCTTTCCCTCTTCATCTAATTCCCCTTCTTCATCCATTCATTTCAATTGGCCAATGACATCTCAAAGTCCTAATGCTAGTTGATTGAAAGATTAACATGAGTATGGATGAGATTAGGCCACACCTTTGCATATTTTTGTGTGTGGTATGTTTAATGAGCATAGTTCTTAATACTATGTCTCCAGCATGCATTAACACCAAAAGTCTATTGCCCAGCCTTAAATAGTTATGACTTCTACATAAGTCCGATTACGATTGCTTAACATAGCGCTAAATTTGTGACACAAAAGGCATAAGCATTCTAGTTAGTGAGATTGTAAGTCTCCCCTCTTCCATGGTATTGTGTGGAAACTTGGCCTTCTTTCCTTCCTTTGGAAGATGTTTTGGTTCAAGGATCCATGCTTATGGCAAGTGGGTTGAGTGTTCTCCAAAGAATGTCTTGAAATCAAAAGCAAAACAAAACTAACCATTAACTTACTAACCATTAACCTTTACTTTCAAGCTTTTACTTTTAATGCAATTTATTTTTATTATCATTTTCCATTGTACATATCATTCTATTTGTTTATGTTTATGCAATTTTCACTTTGTCCACTTGGACCATATTGTGTGATATACTTGGTTGCTTTGTTTGTTTGTTTGGTCTTTGACCATTAATGCACATAATGATGACAAGAACCCTAAAAGACAATTTGAGTGGACTGTTGTTTTGATATCCCCAATTGGACTTAGAATTTAGGCAACATTCCTTTGCTAATGGACTTGGCCAATGCCAATTTGTTGAAGAATCAAGTCTTGCAAGTTTGAATTCATCTGATACATCATTCTAGATCTCTCCAAATTCATCTGCAACATTGATCCTTGTTAAGCTGTTATGTTGAACTTGTGACTTATGGATTTCATCTGCTACATAGACTATATTTGAAGAAGATCATTGAAGTGGATAAGCTTGGATGAGGCCATCTTTATTTGATGCCTTTGCTCTTCAAGATTGATATAATTGTGCATTTGTGTGTTGCTTGATTCTAAAAAGTCCAAGGGAATTCTGGGTTTCTATTGACATACTTGTCTATTGGATTGCTCCCATTTTGGTCAGATCTTTTCAACTTTAAACTTTTAAATTTCTTGTATCTAGGGTAGTCTCTTCATCTTCTCCCCAATTCTTTAATTTCAAAATCTCTCCCTCCATTTTTAAAGATCTTCTTTATGTGAACTACTCTTTTGTTCTAAACTTTGACCACTTTCAAAAAAGGTAGAAACTTTGGCCTTATGCCATTGCATTTTCAAACTTACTTTCTTAAATCAAAATTATAAATGAACTTAACTATACTTGACTTAAACTTTCAAAAAGTCAAAAAGAACTAACTCATTTTAACCATTTTTGGGACCTTGTGCCTTTCAAACTTAAATTTTGTTAAAACCAACATACTGACTTTGAAATTTCTAGCACGAACTACGAGGTTTTGATCCCTCATTTTTATGTTGTACCTAGGCACGAGACCGAAGGTCTTGTCAAACACAAAAATATAATTAATCAATTCTTTTCTTATCCCCCCATTCTATTTGTGTGTAAACATCACTTTGTACAAAATACATATGCACACAAAAAGGGCTCCCTAGGAGTACCTAGGACACTTTGGGTGCTAACACCTTCCCTCTGTGTAACCAACCCCCTTACCTGTGATCTCTGCTTTTTATTAGTTTTTATTTGAAAACTTCTTACTATTTGGGTTTTATTCTCATTTTTCCCTTTTCCCTTGGAAACAATAAAATCGCGGTGGCGACTCTTGTTAATTGATCTTTAGCTTGTCAATAGCTTAATGATCATGAATTTCCCGCTACAGTTCCTATAGAGTATTATAGATGTTTAGGGTGCTAATACCTTCCCTTTGCATAACCAACCCACATACCCTTATCTCTTTTTATTAGTTTTGTTTTAAAACTTCTTCGGGTTTTGTTCGTTCTTTTTCCCTTTTCTTTAGAAATAATAAAAGCATGGTGGCGACTTTTGCTTTGTGAGTTAAGTTAATCAATTGCTTAATCTCAAAATATTTACCGTTACAAGGTGGACTGGAGGTAGCTTAGTTAACAATGAACCAGTATAAAAATAAGTGTGTTGTTTATTCTTGTTTGTGTTTATAGTTTGATAGTGTTGGGTTAAAAAATCATTCATTTTTAGAAACTCAATTCAAACCCTCATTTCTTGTGTTTCTTGCTACCTTCACTAACATTTACATAACTTAGCTTAATGTAACTTAAATGTAATACGACATTTCATCACCAACAGATGGTTCAAGATGTTTCAACATCCTTAAAATATCATTTGTAAATATTTCAAGCATCGCATCCACCTCGATTGGACCCTTTATTGCATAATGGTGAAATGTATACCATATAACTCTTACATATTCATCGGTCTTCTGCTCAAATTCACTTAACTTCATCTTCCCTTGATTATCAATCGATGGTGAACGATACTTGATCTTAACCACTCTTTGATTTTTTGTATAGTACAAGAGATTCTCCATTTTGGATTTCATATCTACAAGAAGGGTGTCCTTTGTGATCCTAAATTCAATAGGAGGTCTCATGTCATTGAAGTAAACAAATGCAATCCTAACCATACAAGGCCACTAGATTTTTTGGGATATGAAAAATCCAGTACATCAGATTTTTCATAAAATACAGTATGACCAAAACATGTACCAATTTTTTCAATAAATCAAATATAAAAGTGAACCATATTTTTAATTTTTGTTAAATATCCAATAAAACTTCCAACTTTTCCCTTTAAATATATGTGTTTCTACTAGATTTTTTTGTTTAAACTACCGAATTTTTTTTTTTTTATTGGTTTTTTTAGAGGAAATTTTTTCATAGAACTATAAGAACTAGGATAAGTAAATTATGAGAGGATGTTGAATATGATGTGTAAGATGCGATATATAAATATCCATTATATAATATATTAATCCAATGGTGTAAAGAGAATATGGGCCATCGTAGATCAAAACTATCCTAACTCATATTGAACGCCACCTGAATTTTGATACAAACAGAGATGTTAATTGGCAATTTATTTTCCCTCCCTTAAAGGTTCTTCTAAATCCTTTGCGAAAAGTAAAACTACCCCCAATTTTCAGAGATGCATCTCCGAACGCGCTCATTTCACACAAAATTAAACGGAAACGAGTGAACCATCCATTATACTTAATTTTGGAGATGTATCTCCGGATACACCATATTTTTGTAAGAAAAAGGGTGTTTCGGATATGCATATTTATCGCGGTGCAAAAAATACCCGAGCGAACGAATGCTTGAAATCCACAAGAGTTGCCATCGAAGTTTTATTTTTAAAAGGACTTCATTCTTGAATTCCTTGAACTTTTCAAAGGACTCTGATTTGTGTTTCATTAAATACACATAACCATATCTACTAAAATCATCAGTAAATATGATGAAGTACTGATAACCTCCTCTGGCTGGTATGTTCAGTGGTCCACATTCATCAATATGCATGAGGGCCAAAAGATCATTAGCTCTTTCACCTTTTCCTGTGAATGGATACTTTGTCATCTTTCCAATTAAACAATATCTGCATGTCTCATATGATTCATAATCAAAAGAGTCCAAGAGTCCATCTTTATGGAGTTTGGAAATGCGTTTCTCATTTATGTGGCCTAATCGACAATGCCAAAGGTAAGTTGGATTTAACTCATTAGGTTTCATCCTTTTAGTATTAATGTTATAAATAGGCATTTCAAGAGCAAGGACATATAGTCCATTGTTCATTTGTGCAGTAGCACATAATATATGATTCAAATAAATGGAGCAACAATTGTTCTTTATTATAAATGAAAAACCAAACTTGTCCAAACAAGAGACGGAAATAATATTCCTGCTAACTGCAGGTACATAATAACATTTCTCTAACTGAATTATTAAACCACTAGGTAAAGTCAATACATAAGTTCCTACGGCTAAAGCAACAACCTTTGCTCCATTGCCAACTCGTAGGTCAACTTCACCTTTTGCCAAATCTCTACTCCTTTTTAGCCTCTGCACATTGGTACAAATGTGAGAATCGCGTCCAGTATCTGATATCCATGATGCATAAGTAGATAAATTAATTTCAATAACAAAAATACCTGAGGTTGAAGTCTCTACTCCATTCTTCTTTTCTTCTAGGTACTTTGGGCAGTTTCTCTTCCAGTGTCCGGTCTTACCGCAATGGAAGTAGGTGCCTTCCTTTGCTATTCCTCCACTAGGCTTCAAAGCACGAACAATGGGCTTGGGTTTGGCAACTTCCTTGTCTTTCCCTTTATCACCCTGCTTGGTGGGTCTTTTGTTCTGTCTCTTTCCATTTCCGATCATTAGAATGGACTCCCCTTTTGACTTCAGATTCTGCTCAGAAGTTCTTAACATGGCTAGTAGTTCAGGAAGATATTTGTCCATATCATTCATATTGAAATTAAGGACAAATTGACTGAATCTATCTGGCAACGATTGCAAGATCAAATTAGTCGCAAGTTCCTTTCCTAAGGGAAACCCAACCTCTCAAGGTTCTCCATATACCCAATCATCTTGAGCACATGGGGACCTACAGGGGCTCCCTCAGCTAACTTGCCTTGAAAAAGGGATTTTGAAACTTCAAACCTTTCATGCCTTGCCTGCTCTTGATAGAGCATCTTCAGGTGTTCAATCATATCAAACGCTGTCATGTTCTCATGTTGCTTTTGCAACTCTGAGATCATGGTAACTAGCATGAGACAAGCAGTTTCATTGGCATCATCGACGTGCTTGTTATAAGCATCTCTTTCTGCCTTAGGTGCAGAACTAGGAGGTTCCTCTTCAGGAACAGGTTTCTCCAAGACATACAACTTTCTATCATGTTTAAGTATAATCCTCAGATTTCGGTGCCAATCTAGAAAATTTGTCCCAGACAATTTTTCCTTATCAAGGATTGATCGTAAAATGTTGTTAGAGGTGTTTGTTGTCATGGTAATCTACATGAAAATATAAGTATCACTAAAATAACATATTTAATTAGGCCTTTAATTAAATATGCTCCCACTATTTTACTCAAAACAAATGACCCACATCATTTGATTCGGAAAATCCCGCTGGAAGATTTTCTAGTGGGTCGAGATCCACATTTCACTTTGTTTTAAGTCCGCGTAGGCGGATTACACAAAACTAGGTTATTTAGGTAGGAACTCCTTTAAATTGTATCTAATATAACTCTCGAATATTTTTGTTGGGTGAATAACTCCTTATTCCAATCCATCACATGGATCATTTCCAACTCTTGCTTCTAAACGTATATAATCTTATTATAATTTGTTTAGTTAAGTTTGACCCATTATTTTAGCAATTGGATATTACAATTATCCCGTCGCACCTTACCAATATAGAACATGCACCTCGCGTAGGCGAAACCTACATTATTCGATACTAGTCTTGATGAGTGCTAAAACTTGGAAAACATAAACTTAATATTTAATTTGAGGGAATTTGCAATTATTCTGATCTCACCAGCTTATTTATCATATAAATCGTATCTCACATGCATCAACATACATTCCTATGCATCAACATACATACAAAATGAAATAGTTATGGCCCCTAGCGCAATTGTTCTCCCAAGCCAATGAGAGAACCTAATCTAACCTAATAACGATCTAAGCTTCTCCAAGCAAGATCTTCAAGGTTGTCCTCCTTTGATATTGTATTCTTCTCTTTCTTCATAACATTACATTACATATAAGAAACTTGTTTTACATACGAGGGAGTGAGATGAGAAAAGAAGTTGCATTAAGAGATAAAAAGAAAGGCACGACATGCAGGTCGTATTTTTAAAATCCCAAAACAAAATAAAGGAAAACTAAGGCCATAACCGATCACCACAAGACAATAATAATAAACACAATATTATTATTAATTTAAATTCTATTAATTAAATAAACCAAATTAAATTTTGGTGATTTGATCACACTACGCAGAGTTAGTCAGGCAGTGCCCCGATGCAAAATTTTAATGAACAATTCATTTGAAATCAACGTCGATTTTCGCATCAACACTTGATACTTCAAAGCACAACTCTTGCGCAATCACAACCCTAATCGCATAACTCTTTAACAGCATAATCCTTGTAGCGTCATGAACCCTAATGCACAAATTTCATACCGTCAAACACACCTCGATGGTTAATTCAGTATGATTGACCAACACGTCATTGCTTCACCATACTTTCGTCGGATTCCGAAGCAAATGACCATTGATCGCTCAAAGGAAAACAACAATTAAGTGTTTGAATGAACGAAAGAGAAACAATATATAATATATATCGTATTTTGCATCAGATATACTTATATCATATATATAACTTGATCGATCTCTATTGTGTAACCTATGGACGATCAATGTATCGCTGCTTCACCATACTAACGTCAGATTCCGAAGCATAGTCAACATCAATCATCCAAATCATACACAAATGATGCCAAATTTAATTACTCGTTTATTCTTTGATTCATTCCGTCTTTTAATCGCATTAATACAGAAAATACAAAAAATAAACAGCCATCAGATGCATGGTTTCGTAAGTGGCTCTGATACCACTGAAGGAGAATAACGATCCAAAATGTAGCGGAAATTAAAATTTTCTCCTTTAGTGATCCTTACGAATGGGTATGATCAGTGATAGAATCGTTACCTCTTGTGGCGATTGAAACCTTTGATGCATATCTAAGGAGTGTTCACGGACGTTGAATGGTGACAACGCCTCTACTCAGTCCACACGAACGGATTCCTTCAATCTCAGTGCTAGCTGCTATAAATGAAGGCTTTGAGTGATATATATATATATATATATATATATATATATATATATATATATAGAGAGAGAGAGAGAGAGAGAGAGAGAGAGAGAGAAACAAAATTTCAACTACACAAATGCTTCTGTATAATGGTTCTATTTATAGAACCACTTGTGTGTGCTGCAAGCTAAAAAGCCTACTTAAGTGTATGTGGCCCATATCTTATGATATGCCAAAATCACTTAAGTGCGTGGTACCTTACCATATTTCGTATTCTACTTAAGTACACCGTACCTTACGATGTTCTACAATTCACTTAAGTGCACCGTACCTTACAATGTTCCTTATTTACTCTATCTCTCATCAATCCGTCCTTTTGTGTGTGACTGATCGAGAAAAATAGCAAGTGTACTATTTTTCCGATGTAGTAATAATAGGGATGTTTCCCAATGATCGATCTCGAGGATTGCGCAGCAATATATATGTAAAATGTTACTCAATTGAACAAAACTGATAGTTGGGGTTTGTAAAAAAATCACTGTAAGATAAAGACAAAATAAATCTTTTCACAAGTTATAATAATATGACAAGGGTGGTGTGTGAAAATCTCATGTAATGACCCTTGAGTGTATATCTCCTTAATAATGAAAATTGTTTCAATTACCGGATCTTAAATTTGTTTCCCCCTAAGACCTCGGAGGGAAACCTTTGGTATTCAATATAACCTCTAAGTCCTTAGGTGATTATGATGAAACCAAGCAATTTCAATTTAAAAAGAATAACCCGGTAACCATAGGGTATCCCTAGTCCTAGGTGATATCTACTATGGTTTCACTGTATAAAAACCTTAACAATTGCAACCCTGCTAATTTTTAACCATATATCAATCTTGATTTTTCTGATAAAGAAAGCATTAAGCAAATTACACAGTGAAATTAACAACAAATAACATGTATTAAGGAAATTATAACTTCAGAGTCATTACACGATCAATTCAGGGACACCCCCTGGCATTGGGGGGTTTAGCCTCTCATATTATTCAAATAAGATACAAAATAAAAACGAGACATTACAAAAAGATGGGAATTTCGTTGATCTTCAATTGCACCCGCTCTTGAAGGATCTCCGTTCTTCGCCGCTTTTGACCGCTTCAATCTTTATCGTCTCCAATTTCTGATAGTGGAAAAGTCCCTTTTCCATATTCAAAAATCCCCTAAGTAGTTATTGATGACTAAATTGATGTAGCAAAAGTCCAAAATACCCTCCGAAATCAGCCGTGCCAAAATACAGCAAAAACTAAAAAATGAGGTGTCCAAGCCAACACTGGCCGTGTCAGGCAACACGACAGACCATGTTGGCTGTCTGGTGAAGAGGTCATGACATGTGTAACACCCCGATTTAAATATGTCGTTTGGGGTAGAAGGGTGTTACAACATGCCCCTCCAGAGAGGCTGACACAAGCACCTGTGTCAGCTCCCTATTTTCTTCTTCTAGCTTTCCTCTCCTGACACGGCCCGTGTCGGGCAACACGGGTGGCCGTGTCAGGACTACTGTGTTGTCCTATTTCCTCTTTTGACGGGCCTGGAACGTCTGATTCGCTTGTCTATCCCTCCGATACTCTTGCTTACACCTGAAACCAGTAGAACTACCATAAAGAGACATAAAATGGAGTATAATGATGCAAACCAAATATAATCAACAACTTGAAATAACAATGCAAAACATCTAATTTACTAAATAAAACAATAAAACAAGTAGACTAATATGTTACTGACTTCGTGAAAAGGTGTCGAATGAGTGTCAGAAAACAAGTAGAATTGGAGACTAATCACAACCCCAAACTTATCTCATTGCTTGTCCTCAAGTGATGCTCGAAACATCAGGACGGTCACCCCCAAATTCGGCATCCACAATGCTACTGTGATCTTTCGTGATTCCCTGTTCACTTTTCATTCACTATTTTACTCTTTCCCGACTTCCGACTTCCGTTACACTTTCACATTGACGCATCTTTTGGCCTGTAGCTTTTCACATTCTCACCAAATCTCTCGGAATCAAAGTGTTTGCACTCAAGAAAAATAGAGCATGCAAAGTCATCTCTTAGGTTTGAAACACAAATACCTTCATAACAAAAACACACAACACACACTATTCGAGGGCTTTTTGGGTTGTAGAGGGGCTAAGGTGTAAGGTGGGAAATCAAAACAAAAAAGGGAAATATTATGGGTTCAGGCTCAGAGTCTGTGTTGCTACCCTCGTAGCTGTGTTCGATCTTTTAATCAGGGGGTATTTCTTTTGGGCACCGTTCTTGTTATAATTCATTGGCTCTTTTTTTTCTTTTTATTGCTCTTTTGAGCACGCTTTTTGCCAACCTCAATTCTTCTAGATAAGTGCTTCATGATACTTCTCATACTATTTTTTTTTTCATTTCTCTTTTTTTTCTTTGAAGTTTCGTACTTTTTCTCATTTTTCTGCACTTATCTACTTTTTATCGGTGTCCCAAAATTTTGATGAAACCCCAAACTTAGGCTTTTCCACATATCCGGGGTAAACAACACTTATCTAAGCACGGTGTGGTAGTGTATGGGCTTACGGCTATATACAGTGGTTAAATAACAAACAAAAAGAAATATGGCTCAACTTGGGTGAACGAAGGGTAATAATGGTGGGTTAGCTGGAAAGATTCAGGGTTAAAATTTAAAAAAAACAACGCTTCAGTGTGTACAAGTGTGTTATGAAATTCCAATATCTCTTATACAAACCCAGAGAGACAGAGACATACCGGGAAAACTCTCATGATGACAAGTGTTTGGCTTTTTTGTAGTCCTCACCATGTTTGGTATAGCTTGCATGCTTCTAACATACCTCTCAGTGTGATGTAGCTTCATCTTTGCTTCAATTACAAAGTGTTCCTAAGAAGTCCAATGACAGAGAGTCGCGTCTGATGGTTCGGATCAGTAGCATCAACTTTCGGGGGTTTCTAGAAGAGCAAGTAGAGGAGTGTGTCTTTCATTCAATTGCTCCAAGCCTCATTATTCATCTGGCACGAATATCCTCTATCTGTAACACACAGAATACCACACAACTAATTATTTTAAACACACATAATAAAATGCTGAAAAATACTAAGAACAAAAATAACAAATAATAAAATCCCCCCACACTTGAACTAAACTTTGTCCGCAATGTTTAATCCAAGATAGAGAGGGACTCACACAGGTTCACTACGGTGGCGGAAATTGCAACATTAGTTGTTACATCATCGCGTGCATCTCCTCCATAAGAGTCTTTTGACGGGTTTGCTCTAGGCCTTGGCGTGTTTTCTCCGCTCGGAGATCACCGATTTCTGTTTGCATCCACGACCGTTGGTTCGGCATCACATATGACGACCCGACACCTGTGTGCATGGTGTCCTCTGGCGGAGCAATAAATTGCTCTTGTTCCTGCACCTCTTCCTCTTGTGGGTCACCTGCAGCAAATGGGTCAGCATTGTGCTCATCCATATCATCTTGGACGAAACTCTTATATAGCCAATTGTCCGTGTTGGAAATGCTAATTCGTGTATGGTCAAGAAAAGCTATAATAAATTGACCAGAACTCATTAAAGCATAATAATAAAAAATATGTGATATCATACCTTGCTGAACCAATGCATTCATGTCCAGCTTATGATTACCTGCCACTGGCGTCTAATTAAATGCAGTAGGGTCATATCTGAAATGGTGGGCAATCTCTGTGATGATGCCCCCTATGGAAATTCCCCCTTGGGTTACTCTCCCCACTCGCCCTAGGTAATCCGCTGCAAATACTGTAACTCTCACAGCAACTCGGTTTGCCATGGCAAACAAAAAGAAGAGCTCCCTCTGGGTAGCCACTCCTGTGCTATCACCCCTACCAAAAAGCGTGAAAGTCAACACCTTTTGGGCATACTTGAAATAAGGGTTCTGAATGCCAGATGCTTTCGCCCCTTTAGCAACATAATTTGATCGTCCCGTGATGGCCAACCAGAAAGTCTTAGCATCAAAACTATCTGGGACGACTTCGGGGCCATATAGGGGTAGGTGCAGAATTTCACCCAGTTGCTCCACTGTCAACTCGTGGGCGACATTGTATAACCTGAAAGTCATAGTTCCTCTGAAGTACATCATTGTACATGTCCAACCTTTTTTAAACTTGAACTCAATGGTGCTCAAGAAATTCTAAAGTGATGCGCTCAAAGGTAGGCGCTTCACAATGCATAAATTCAAGCATGCCAAGGATATGGAACATCCTATCCAATTCTTCCAACAGAACCCAATTGAAATAAAGTATCGAAACATAGGTACCTTATCGAAGTTATCTTTCGTTTAGCATGAGAAGAGTGCCTTGGTTCATGCTCGGGTTATCGAAGATGATATCATGTGAATTCGGATGACGGATGGTCCATTTCCGAGGACGAATGATTCCACTTCTGTTTGTTTCCTCTTAGAAATTCGCTTCGGTGGCATGATTGATTCCTGCAACAAAAAGTTATGACCCCAAAATAAAGTAGGAAAAGAAAAACGATTACCGTAGCCTTGTAGAGGGTGGAGA
Organism: Lathyrus oleraceus; assembly: GCF_024323335.1. Lineage (NCBI taxonomy): Eukaryota > Viridiplantae > Streptophyta > Magnoliopsida > Fabales > Fabaceae > Lathyrus > Lathyrus oleraceus. The sequence goes on from NC_066585.1 coordinate 62,443,257, forward strand.
GTAGAGAAACTTTTGTGAAGGGTGCCGACGATTTGGACGGAGTAGAGTGGCCAAGTTGTGAGCTTTTTGGTGGTGAGGTTATGGAGAAAGTTGAAGAACAATGGAGAAAGGAGAAAGATTTGGTAAAAATGGGAGAAAGAAGGTGAGAAAATCAGATTTTATGGGTTAATTTAGGGTATAATGAGTTTAAGTGGTGGAAAATCCGGGTGGGGTCCACGAAATCACAAAATCCAAAATTTGAAAAAATATGGCCGTTGGGCCTGACATGGGCACCCGTGTCAGGCCATTGTTTCTTGACTTTCCTTCCAGTAGAGCTGACATGAGTGGTCGTGTCAACCTACTGTAAAATTCATCTTCCTCAGCTCCTTGCCTGACACGGGCCGTGTCAGGGCCCTGTTTTTTCAAAAAAATGTTGATTTTTTTCTCTGTTTTCCCGTCCTCTAGTATCCAACTGTCCTTTATGAGTTTAGCTCAAACCTTTTCTTCTGCACTATACGATTTACCTGCAAACCTACAAATAGAATTGGAAACCCACCAAACACTGAAATAATTAGAATAAAACCGCGTGGGTTGCCTCCCACGAATCGCTGCATTTAACGTCGCATGGCTCGATGGTCGTCTCTCTCATCCTTGGAGACAAACATTATCGATCAGACCACTTTCCTACCCCTTGTAGTAGTGCTTCAACCTTTGTCCATTCACCTTAAATGTATCCTCATCATTAGGATTTTTAAGTTCTATTGCTCCATGGGGAAACACTTTGTGAACCAAAAATGGACCCGACCACCTCGATTTCGACTTTCATGGAAAGAGCTTTAATCTAGAGTTGAACAAGAGCACCAATTGTCCCTCGACAAACTCCTTTCTCTGCAGCTTCTGATCGTGCCATTTCTTTGTCTTTTCTTTGTAGAGTTTGGCATTCTCATAAGCTTGATTCTGAAACTCCTCTAACTCGTGAAGCTGGAGGATTCGGGATTCACCCGCTTTAGCCAGATCATAATTCAAGAATTTGGATGCCCAAAATGCTTTGTGCTCCAACTCTAGTGGCAAGTGACAAGTTTTACCATAAACCAACTGATAAGGAGACACATCTATGGGCGTTTTGAAAGCCGTTATGTATGCCCATAGTGCATCTTCTAATTTTACTGCCCTAGTCTTTCCTAGATGTACATACCGTCTTTTCCAAGATTCGCTTTTCTGCTTGTTGGACACTTCGACCTGTCCACTCGTTTGAGGGTGATACAGAGTGGCGATATTGTGTTTAACATTATATTTCTTCAGCAGATTCTCCATTAGTTTGGTCAAAAAGTGAGTACCTTCATCGCTAATAAGTGCTCTCGGCATCCCAAATCTCGAAAAGATATTGTTCTTCAGAAATGTCACAACCACTTTAGAGTCATTGGTGGGCAATACCACTACTTCCACCCACTTTGATACGTAGTCTACTGCTACCAAGATGTAATTTTTTCCAAAGGACGGTGGAAATGGCCCCATGAAGTCTATTCCCCAGACATCAAACAACTCAACCTCCAGCATAACGTTTTGCGGGATTTGATTTCTCTTAGAAATATTCCCCATTCTTTGACATCTGTCGCATTCTTTGACGATGTCTTGGGCATCTTTGAACAATGTGGGTCAATATAGACCTGACTGAAGAGATTTGGCCACTGTTCGGTCACCACTGAAATGTCCTCCATAGTCTGAGTCATGACAAGCTCTAAGTACATCCTTTTGTTCCTCCTCCAAGACGCATCTTCAGACTAGCCCATCCACTCCTCTCTTGTATAGGAATGGGTCATCCCACAAGTAAAACCTGCAATCATGAACAAACTTTTTCTTTTTGTTAGAGTCAAAATCGTTGGGGATTACACCCCCCACCAAATAATTCGCGTAGTCCGCGAACCACGGGATACCGATAATAGTTAGGATGTGTTCATCAGCGAACTCATCCTTTATCGGTCTCTTTTCTTATGTTTCTTCAATTGGTGACATTCGGGATAGATGATCCGCCACTGTGTTTTCACACCCCCTTTTTTCCCGGATCTCAACATCAAATTCTTGGAGGAGTAAGATCCACCCGAGAAGCCTCGGTTTAGAGTCTTGTTTAGCAAACAGATATTTCAAAGCGGCATGGTCCGTATACACGACAACCTTCGATCCTAACAAGTATTTCCTGAATTTGTCAAATGCATAAACCACGACCAACAACTCTTTCTCAGTGGTTGCATAGTTCATCTGTGTAGGGTTCAACACATGACTAACATAGTAAATGACATGTAATAACTTCTCTCTTCATTGTCCTAGGACTGCACCTACAACAATATCACTAGCATCACACATGATCTCAAACAGAAGAGACCAATCCGGGGCAATAACAATGGGTGCTGAAATCAATTTGCTCTTCAATGTCTTAAAGGCTAAGGTGCATTCTTTGTCGAATAGAAACGCCTTATCCTTAACACTTAGAGTGGTCAGCGGTTTTGCGATTTTTGAGAAATCTTTTATGAACCTGCGGTAAAAACCCGCGTGTCCTAAGGAACTCTTGATACCCTTCTCATTAATAGGAGGTGGGAGTTTAGATATCACTTCCACTTTTGCTTGGTCAACTTCAGTTCCCTTGTAGGAAATTTTGTGACCCAATACTATCCCTTCTCGAACCATGAAGTGACATTTCTCCCAGTTCAGAATTAAGTTTGTTTTCTGGAACCTGTCTAAAACAAGAGAGAGATTAGTTAAGCAGTTATCAAATGAGGATCCAAAGACCGAGAAGTCATCCATGAAGACTTCCATATGCTTTTCGAGCATGTCGGTGAAAATGGAAGTCATGCATCGTTGGAAGGTGGCTGAAGCATTACACAACCCGAATGACATTCTTCGGTAAGCAAATACACCATACGGGCATGTGAACGTTGTCTTTTCTTGGTCTTCTAGAGCGATTGCAATCTGATTATACCCGAAGTATCCATCTAGAAAACAGTAGTAATCATGTCCGGCTAACCTTTCTAACATCTGGTCAATAAATGGCAATGGGAAGTGGTCCTTCCTAGTTGTTGTGTTCAACCTTCTGTATCAATGCAAACGCGTCACCCGGTAATTATCCGAGTAGGAATTAACTCATTTTTTTCATTCCTTATTACGGTGGTCCCCCTTTCTTAGGGATAACATGCATCAGTCTCACCTAAGGGCTGTCAGAAATGGGATATATAAGACTTGCGTATAACAATTTCACCACCTCCTTCCGAATTACCTCCTTCATTGCTGGGTTGAGTCTTCTTTATGGTTGGACTACCGGTTTGTGGTCTTCTTCCATGAGAATTTTATGCATGCACACAGTAGGGCTAATACCTTTCAAATCTTCAATTGCCCATGCAATAGCATTTTTGTACTTTTCTAGGACTTGGATGAGCTTTTCTTCTTGGATATTCTGCAGGCTCAAGTTTATGATAGCCAGACATTTTCCTTCAGGATCGAAAAAGACATATTTAAGATTCTCAGGAAGTTGTTTCAACTCCGTTCCCTTATTTTTCTCTTCATCCTCCTCACTAGATTGAGGTAGGCGTAAATCCCCCCACCGGTGTGGTCGAGATCCTTTCCGCGGAGGTTGTGCGTCTAAAAAGGCTAGCACTTCAGATTCCCCGTTGTCCACTTCTTTACCACTATTGAAAATGGACAAACTCAACACTCTTTCCAAAGGTGATTGTGGTGCATTCAAAGGACTATCATATGTCATCACCTGATCCAGAATCTCTATAGTATGACTGGTACAAATATCATCCTTGTACCTCATGGTATTTCGAACATCGATTTTCAATTCCTCATCGTAAACCTTCAACGCTAGGGTTCCTTCTTCTATGTTTATAATGCACCTTCCTGTTTCTAAAAAGGGTCTCCCAAGAATGAGATGGATCTCTTTATCTTCCGGCATTTCAAGAATTACGAAATCCATCAGAAATAAAAACTTGTCAATTTTCACCAGAACATCTTTAACAATACCATACGGTTTCTTGACCGAATGATCGGCGAATTGGAGTGTCATCCTCGTATCTTGCACAACCCTTATATCAAGCTTCTTATAAATGAATAATGGCATGAGACTCACACTAGCTCCCAGATCAATAAGAGCTTTGTTGAATGACCTATCTCCAGTAGTACAAGGGATGGTGACAACTCCTCGATCTTTCTTCTTTATCGGAATCTTCATACCCTGCAAAATAGAACTACAAGTTTGTTAGCTCAAATTTTCGACGCCCACCCTAAATTACCAAAATTGGAAAATATGCACAACTGGTTTTGACCAAGAAGTGATTCGACCAACTAGGGGTAGATCGGCTTAGCTGATTGGATAAAGATCAAGCTTATAGCTAAAATTTCGGAGCAGTTCCTTGAGGAGCGGTTAAAAAACGGTTTCGATCATAGATTTGAAATTTAAATAAAGGAGGGAAGATTACCTTCATTAGAAACCGCGAGGATACGCATGGAGCAGAGTGAGCGAACACACGCATGCAGGGCGCCACGTGTATTGATGTTATTGAAGGATCATCAAAGCGGTTATTTCGATCCAGTATAAATATAGGGTCTTAGTGTTAAAAAAATGTGTGTCAAATTGTGTACAAAATATGCAAATTTACTAAGTATTCGTGTGAAGAAGAACTGTAAAACACAGAATGTATGTTGTCTACACCATTGTTTAATCATTTGAAAGCATTATAAATTTGTCTTTACTTTCTCTTCAGAAACATTCTTCCTTGTTCTTTCCTTTCAAACACTTTATTTTTACTTTGTCATTTTCAAGTTTAAATATCCTTAGTTCCTTTCCTTACCTTAAACTTTTACCTTACAATCTTAAATATTCCAGTGCTTACGAACCTTTTTGATTACTTCCAACCCTTTTGCAATTCCCGTCATTTACTTCATTTTTCTTTACTAGTTCTAAACGCTAATTTAAGCCTTTTCTTTTCGTTTAAGTCACTCTTTTGTCCTTAGTTTTTCTTTAATACTTTGATCTGACATTTACTTTGATCATTTATTACTATTATGTTCACGAGACACTTAGCACATGTCCTAGGATCAATCTGATCGATCCTGTGAGTGACCAAATTTCAAAATTTGGAAGAGCAGCGGTTGCTTACCATTTTTAAAGGTAAAAAAATTGGCACGCCCAGTGGGACGAGTGCTAACGTCACGTATTGTGTAGCATTTTTTATTGCTAAGTTCTGTTTGAGAAAAGAGTCGTTGTATGCTTTTAAGAAGTGGTAAAATAGCCATAAACGATGAACGAAGAACATGAAGAGAATCACAAACGGGGATGGCGAATACGAATCCGCCAGAAACTCAGAATTTTCAAAATCCGTCAACTATCAACACAGTGCCTCCTTCTTCTTCGACAGGGACAAACACGGGCGCAACACATGCGTCTGAAATAGTTTCTTCTATGGTGAGTTCGACGCCTACGCATTCGATCTCCCATTCTGAACCAATTTTGACTTACGTTGGACCTAGGGGACCTCCCCACACTCCTTCACCAATTAGGGACACCCCAAATAGGCCGTTGGTACCCCCTGGTTTTTCAATACCATTTAGCGGTCGAGAACAGCCGTATGGAATGCCAACTTTAATGATGGCTAATCTACAGAACATGGGTTATACTTTTTTGGAACCGGCGGCTAACATAAATTCACCAATACAAAGGTCCGGGATAAACACGGGTCGAACCAATCAAGCGTTAGGTCTAAGACACCCAGTACAATTACCCACTCTTACCAATAATTCTGCGGCAGCATAGAGGCAACAGATGGATGAAAGTAATCATGAAATGGTCTAGATGTTAACTCAAACTTTGGCCACTATGCTAAATCCTATGATTCAGAATACAACTTAGTCGAATCAATAGATGACAACACAAGTGGCTCGAATGTCTGAGTTTCTTGGTATACCTCAGCACCAGCGTCCCCTGCCTAGGGATTGGGTAAGAGAGAATCAAGAGCCCACATTTGAGGAGGACCTCACCATTAACCAGATCCCACAAAATCAAGGGGGAATAGTAGTACCTCCTAGGATCAAACCACATGTACCTAGGGAACCAAGGGTGTTAATGGTAAATAGGAATCAAATGCCGATGATATTATATAGCAAGTTCAACATGATGATGTGGCAGCAGACAATAACCTAGCAACTATAGTCGAGAGAATTATGGTTCGAAATGGGGTAAATTTTGGCCTTAGAAGACCAAATTATACGTCGCCTTTAGCAGAATATGTCTTACAGACAAATGCGCCCCTAAGGACAAAAATCCCCAAATTCACCAAGTTTGTTGGGGATACTACCAATTCTACTCTCGAACACGTGGCGAGATATCTAATCGAAGATGGAGATATGTAAAATAACGAGAGTCTTCGGATGAAATTTTTTCCAATTTCTCTTACAAAGAATGTTTTCACATGGTTCACAACTTTGCCCCAGAATTCGATCCATTCATGGAACCAGCTAGAAAGAATGTTCCATGAACAGTTCTACATGGGGTAAACGAAGATAAGTTTGAAAGAGTTGGCTAGTGTCAAACGAAAATTCACTGAGCCAATTGATGACTACCTGAATAGATTTCGCCTACTTAAAGCCAGGTGTTTCACGCAAGTACCAGAGCATGAGTTGGTTGAAATGGGCGCTGGGGGCCTTGATTATTCGATTAGAAAGAAATTGGATACGCAATACCTAAGGGATATGTCCCGGTTGGCTGACAGAGTTCGACAGGTAGAACGTTTAAAAGAAGAAAAGGCTAGGACGAACAAAGGTAAAAGGGTAGCCTATGTCGATTTTAGGAAAGATCACGAAGACTCAGGTCATGAAGTTCCATATTTTGACGATACTGAGATCGATCTTGCTGAATTGACACAGGGGCCACCATATGCGTGCAAAGTTTTAGCCCCTTCGAACGGGAAAAACCCTATCGAACCTGAAAAGAATGACAGGTGTCCTAAGAAAACATATACCTTCGATGTTACACAATGTAACAAAATTTTCGACTTACTAGTTAAAGATGGTCAAATGATAGTACCTCCGAGTGCTAAAGTACCCCCTTTAGAACAAAGAAAAAAATGAGGGTTTTGTAAATACCATAGTTTTTTGGGTCATAAAACATCTCAATATTTCTTTTCAGGGATCTGGTGCAGAATGCAATCCAGGAGGGAAGACTCAAGTTCGGTGATAAGCCATGGAGCCAAATGAAAATCGACTCCGATCGTCTACAAATTGCTGAAGCTCATTATACTGAGCCAGAGGAGGTGAATTTCATTGAAGTTGCTGATGATTTATGTATGGCCTAGTTTATTGAAGACTTCTTCCATAGGTTTGTCATGGTTAAAGTACATGAGTACTCCGAGCAGACACCTCTTGACGGTTTGGCCCTAAGGGGTACAAAGGACACCAAGAAAGAAAATGTTGAAGCCTCAGATATCGAGGATGATGGAAATTCAAAGTTAGTGATGATCACTAAAGAAATCGCTGATAATTTCATTCGGATGGACTAGGCCACCGAAGGCCTTAAAAAACAATTCTGAAAGTTGGCTATTACTGAGGATATCCACATGGAAGTTAATATGGTGGAGGTATCTCGAGAAGTCTCAATGGAAGTCGATGATGAAGGTAACCAAGAGGAATACAACAAGGCCTCCTTCCCTCAGGAGGAAGAAACACTGTCGAACTTCCTCTGAAGGTGCCAAAAGAAGAAATCGAAAGTTATGCTATGCCCCAGGTGCAGTGTTGTCTTCGACAAATGGGCAGCTCAGAATCTGGAGGGGGTTAGGAGAGTGAATCACCAAAATGGCCATAAAGACATCCACAATAATCAAGCGGGTAAGCCAGAAAGGTTCTTTGATCCCAGGAGATATCCTGATCCTAGGTGCCCCATGGTGAAGTTGAGTGAAACCAAGAAAGCTGGACGAAACTTCCAACCCATGACCTTTAAGTCAAGCATCAAGGATCATATGGGAAATGGGTCAAGCAGGACGAGGGTAGGAAACATGGCCATGGCAAGTGGTAGAACTTCGAGGTTGAAAGGGGTTCATCGCTGGCCTACCGCCAGGAATTTCGGTTCGACAAAAGGACCGCACATGTGTCCGAAAACTATAAAGGAAAGAATCCTATGACGAGGTCCCAGTAGAGAAGAGAACAAAGAAGGCGAAAAGCTAAAAGAGAAGCTAGCAAAATGGACAAGGCTGAATCAAGTACCAACGTGATGGTGAAGAAAAAGGATGGCCCTAACTTCACCGAAAGAGATCCCAAGATTTCAAACAAGACGGTCGGAGAAAATCAGATGGCTGCCGAAGATGAGTTATTAATTGACAACTTCGACTCTGGTTCGGAGGATTCCTTAGACATTTTGGTCAGAACAGTATCCGTGATGCCCAGAGAATTCGATCAGATCACCGAAGTCGATGATAATGACATTATTATCGAAAGGGAAATGGCTGCCCACAAACCGGTCTATTACTATATAATGAACAATGGTTGTGTCGAGGAGCAAAATGCTTTTTTCGAGAGACCCAGTGACATCATGAAGAGCCATTTGAAACCCCTTTTCATCACATGAAAAGTTGAAAACATCCCAGTTAATAAATTATTGGTATATTGTGGAGCGACTGTGAATTTGATGCCCCATCGCATGTTGGTAAAAATTGGCAAATATGACACTGATGCAAAACCTCCTAATATGGTGTTAACCAATTATGAAGGCAAAGTAGGCTCCACCCTGGGGGCTATCCAAGTCGAATTGACTGTGGGAACAGTCACTAGGTCCACAATGTTCATGATTGTGGAAACGAATGCAAACTACAACATGTTGCTGGGAAGAGAATGGATCCATGGAGTTGGAGTCGTCCCATCTTCGATGCACCAGAGGATTATAATTTGGAATCCAGATGACATCATTGAAAATATAGAGGCGGATCAGGGGTATTTTAAAACCCCTATCAATCATGTCGACAGACGCCAAATCGACAAGCACTTAGCCACTATAGCCCCTTGTAATTCGACTGAGTTTGCGTTCACCGCTGATGACAACGCCTACTATTCCTTATCACTCTACCCCCACTATGGTTTCTAGTGGGACAGAGAGGTAGTGGGCAAAGACAACTTTCGATATTTAGGAGTAGCTGGAATTGACCCCACAAGGGGGGGAAGTGAATTCAGGGATGATGACTGAGTTTGCAGCGTTAAAGAGGGTTTCAGCCTACATAGCCGAAAACAAGCAACAATTGGCCTTAGAGGCCAAAGTAAAAAACATGGTTGTCGAAGCCAATGAAATTTCTCCACTAGTAGGTCCTAGGAAAGACTTTGACCCAAGACCACCTGACGAAGGTCAAGACGAAGAGCAAGACCAGAGGCTTGACGCGATCTACGATGACGAGCCTTTGGGTTTCGAGAAGAACCCGCTAGCGACTAATATTAAGATGTTGGCTCAAGATCCCCTCGAAGAAGTGGACTTGGGAGAGGGGGTAATAAAGAGGACAACTTACATCAGTGCCAACATTCAGCCTCAACTCAAGATCGAAGTGGCCCAGATGCTGAGAGAGTTTAAAGAATACTTCGCATGGGACTACAATGAAATGCCTGGTTTAAGCAGGGAGCTGGTTGAATTGAAACTATCGATCAAACCTAGAAAGAAGTCGGTGAAGTAGAATCGAAGACGATTTACCCCAACAATATTGTCGAAAATCAAGGAGCAAGTTGAAAGACTTCTCAGTTCTAACTTCATTCATATTACCAGGCTGTGGATTTTCTAGGTTTTGTGGTCCATAAAAAAGGGATCGAAATAAATCAGAATAAAACCAAAGCCATCATGTAAGTAAAAGCGCCATCAATGAAGAAAGGTTTGCAGTCACTGCTGGGCAAGATCAATTTCCTAAGGAGATTCATCTCAAACCTTAGTGGGAAGACGCAAGCATTTTCACCTTTGCTTCGACTCGACAAGGAAGTGTTCGAATGGGGGAAAGCTCAGGAAGTGGCGTTCGATAAGATCAAAGCGTATTTGTGCCATCCACCAATTTTGACGCCACCTTGTAGAAATAAAAGTATGAGATTATACATATCTGCATCTGATAAAACCTTAGGGAGCATGTTAGCACAAGAGGATGATAATGGTGTTGAAAGAGCCATTTACTACCTCAGTAGGGTTTTAAACGATGCAAAAACTAGGTATAGCATGATCGAAAAGTTATGTTTATGCTTATATTTCTCCTGTACAAAATTGAAGCATTATATCAAACCTGTTGACGTGTATGTTTCATCTCATTATGATATTATTAAACATATGTTATCCAAACCAATTTTGCATAGTCGAATTGGGAAATTGGTGTAGGAGAATGGCCATCCAAGGCGCAACGGAATTTAAAAATTTCTCCATTTAGTGATCCTTACGAATGGGCATGATCAGTGATAGAATCGTTACCTCTTGTGGCGATTCAAACCTTTGGTGCAGATCTCTGATTATGATCAAAACCTTTGATACAGATCCACGGGGCGATCACGAACGTTGAACGATGACAACGTCTCTACTCAGTCCACACGAACGGATTCCTTCAATCGCAGTGCTAGCTGTTATGAATGAAGGCTTTGAGTGAGAGAAAGAGGGAAACAAAATTCCAAGTCTCTACTTGAATTTCTGTCTGAGTGAATTAGAGTGACAATGCTTCTACCCAAGGGGTTCTATTTATAGAACCACTTGTGTGGGCTTCAAGCCAAAAAGTCCACTTAAGTGCATTTTGGCCCATATCTCATAATATGCCAAAATCACTTAAGTATTTGGTACCTTACCATATTTCGTCTCCCACTTAAGTGCACCGTACCTTACGGTGTTCCTTAATTATTCTATCTCTCATCAATCCGTCCTTTGTGTGTGACCCTATAGGTTTTCGCGACGTTGGCAATTATATTAAATCACACATTTAACATAATAAACAGTGAGCGGTATCTAGCAACACATCACTGCTACCCAAGTCACGAAAATGTCATGTGATCTGACAAAACCTCCTGTGATAATAATTATGTGTATAATTACCCCTTTGCCCTTATGTCTATATTGAACACAAGGTATAGACCGTGTCACCCTTGTCCAGTTCAATATTGGGCCCATAGACATTTATCCTGTTACGCAGGATTGGCAAATTCCATCTAGGACACTCATGTCCCTCAGCATGCTTCGTGGAGTACTCATCAACTGTCTTTATGGTCATCCAGTTACGGATGACGTTGGATCAGTAATAAGGCACTCAACTCTACATCTAGGATCCATAGTGGTTTCAGATCGAAGAGTGGTATACACTATTATCACCATGAGAATAACTTATGACACTTTGCATAACTTTCTATATAGTATTCTCATAGCGGGTCAATCCGGTATAAATATTACTCCTAATATTCATACCTATGTTTAAGACTTGATAACTCTTTATCCATGATCCATGAGATGTGATCATCAATCTACAAACATAATAGTCTTAATGCTTTAATGTTATCCCACTTCACATTAAAGCTCGACTACGAATACTTTAAGAATAGTGTCCTTATGTTTAATGTGTTCTCATGATTAAGTCACACTTAATACATTAAACGGACTATCTATTCTAGGGACTTTATTAATCAACCATAATAAAGAAAATGCCTTTTATTATTAATAAATAATTCGATACAAGTACCAAAAGTATTGGCCTCTAGGGCTTACACCAACAATCTTCCACTAGCACTAGAGCCAATCAGGCATACCCCGTATGCCCGTTGATCTAGTATGGCCATCATGCTTCTGCTGCGCAAGAGGCTTTGTCAGTGGGTCAACTATATTATCAAGTGTAGGTACTTTACATATTTTCGCACAACGCCTAAGTATGTGTTTGGATCGTTGGTGAGATCTAGGCTCCTTAGCTTGTGCGATAGCACCCTTGTTATCATAATAGAGACCAATGGGATCCACAATGCTAGGGACTATGCCAAGTTTATTGATCCAAACAGCTTCCTTTGTTGCACTTAAGGCAGCGATATACTCAGCCTCAGTTGTAGAATCAGCAACTGTATCTTGCGTTGAACTTTTCAAGCTCAGAGTGCCACCATTTAAGCAAAACACATAACCAGATTGAAATCATTCATATTTAAAGCGTCTCAGCACTTTGTCTATGTACTCTGAATTAGGCCAAGCATTTCATGATCTATCTCTATAGATTTTGATAGGCTGCTTCACCCAGGTCCTTCATAGAAAAGTATTTCCCCAACCAAGACTTTACTTGTTGCAGGGTAGGGATATCGATTCCAATGAGAAATATGTCATCTACATGTAATACCAGGAATTCGATCATGCTCCCACTAACCTTCTTGTAGACACAAGACTCATCTTCGTTCTTGATGAATCCATACAGTTTTACTGTTCCATCAAGGCGGAGATTCCATGAGTAGGTCACAGGCTCATCTTGATCCATGAGTAATACATCACCTTGATCAGATATCCATATATCTCAGGTAGGTGACGTATCCTGCCTGACCTATGTTGGTCTTGTTCTACTTGAGCAGGTTGCTCTTACACAACTACTTGTGTTTCCTGCTCTAATTCCTCCATAGGTGTATCGATGCTTTGTGATTCTTGAATTTCTTCAAGTTCTACTTTCCTCCCACTTATTCCTTTGGAAATAAAATCCCTTTCTAGGAAAACTCAAGTTCGAGCGACAAACACTTTGCCCTCAGAAGGATTGTAAAAAATAATATCTTCTTGTTTCTTTAGGATACCCCACAAATAAGCATTTGTCAGATTTGGGCTCAAGCTTAGTTGAAATTTGTCGTTTCACATAAACTTCGCAACCCTAAATCTTCATGTAAGACATATGTGGTCTCTTACCACTCCATATCTCATATGGTGTCTTTTCAACCTTTTGGATGGAACACGGTTAAGTGTGTAAGCTGATGTCAATGGTGTATGTCCTCAAAAGGAGTTTGGAAGATTGGTGTTGTAACACCCTTCTAAAATACCCCAAAAATTAATTAAAATAATAAACATATAATCAGAGTAATAGTGCACCAAGGGTGTCACACAAACATTCCACACCATTTAAACAATATAACAATCATGCTCTTTTATTTAATTTAAATATAAAGTATTTGCACAATTACGCAGCGGATAGAGATCAACTCAATCATGCAAAACATGTAACATCACATGTAATTTAGTTCAACCACAACAACAATAATAATCAAAGTGTTCCCGCCCGATGTTACATCTATCAGAGCATGACCCACTAGGGAGACTACACTAGACTCCAAGCATTTGCTTCTACTCAACTCATTTCTCGTTACCTGAAAAATAGTTGTAAGGGTGAGTTCCTCAATCAATATAATAAGCATTATAAAACAACATGTAATGCTAAGTAAATAACACATTTCATCACCCCAGTCAGATTAATACATTCAGTAACGGCATATCAACTCAATCATCATACTCAACATCAATACCACTCATAATCATACTTAATAGCAACACGACACACGCATAATATTGGAATACATCCATTCATATTATACGCCATACATGACTCATGCAATGAGACTCCACACATGCGGTACCGACTATCCTTGAACATATAGTTCAAGCTCACCGATCCCTCCGGATACGGCTACTAAGCTCACTAGTCCCACTCATTGAGATCTAATGACTCACTCACTAATTCCTCACCATGGGAATTAGCTACAGCCCCAAAGGCTAGACTATGCAAGCTAATCATCTAGCATGCAAACATCAACAACAATTCACAACGATTCACTCACCAATTCCTCACAATGGGAATTAGCTACAGCCCCACAGGCTATGCCATGCACACTAATCATCTAGCAATGCAGCATCAACAACAACTCACAATGGACATATGCTCACACTCTAAGCCATACAACAGTCCATTCACAAATACACGCAATATATATACATTCACAACATTTTGCATATCATCATACATCATCAATACATGTATCAACACATCATCAACACATGTATAAAACACTTCCTCAACACATGTATGAAACACCTCAGCAACACATGTATAAACACTTCTTCTGCCTTGCTCGCTAGGCGAGGCAGTGGCGAAGCTCTGGTTCGCTAGGCGAGCTCAAGGCGAACAGCTCCAGGAAATTGGTAAATTAATTCGCTAGGCGAGCTCAAGGCGAAGGTAATAGCGAACTCATTCTGTTTTGGTGAAAAACACAGCTAGCACTCACTCGCTAGGCGAAGCTCCAGCGAGTCCACAGCGAACATTACAGTAGCAAAACCTCTCAATCTCGCTGGGGCGAGGTTGAGGCGCGTTCCTTCGCTAGGCGAAGGTTATGTTCGCTAGGCGAACATGACAGTTCACCAGACGCGTTTTCTTTGGGCAGGGATCTCATGTGCCCATTCCAGACCCTTCCCACTCAAACTTACTCGTCGCCATTCATCACCAATTTATCGGTTTGATTACACACACAATTATCAATTTGATTACGGTTTTCACTCGACCTATTCATCACAAATTTTCAGCATTCCAAATCCCAATTAGGGTCGATTCAACGGTTCCTCACTACCCATTACATATTATCCCATAATACCCATTAATCGACTATAAACCCCCCTTACCTTAACAATCCGGCGAATCTTTGAGCTTCAAGCCTTTCCGTTCTTCAACCTTTGCTCTTCAGCTCCTTTCTCCTCTTCTCTGCCCTTTTCCCTTTTCACGATTTTCTCTGTTTTTCACGTAGAAACCTTTTTCTCCAAATGGGACTTTTTCCTTAATTCCAACTTATATATTTTCCAATTTATTTTATTCCAATAATAAAATAATCCAATTATTAAATTAAATTAATAATATACTATTAACTTAAATTTAAATAATTATTTTATTTTATTGGGGTGTTACAACTCTCCCCCACTAAAAGAGTTTTCGTCCTCGAAAACGTACCTCAAGTGAACAACTCTGGATAAGACTCCTTCATCTGACTCTCAAGTTCCCAAGTCACGTTGCCACCTGCTGGTCCCCCCCAAGCTACCTTCACCAAGGCAATCTCTTTACCCCGCAACTGCTTCAACTCTCGATCCTCGATCCTCATAGGTGATGTTTCAACAGTCAGGTCATCTCTCACCTGTACATCATCTATTTGGACTACATGCGACGGATCATGAATGTACCTCCTCAACTGAGACACATGAAAAACTTCATGCAAATTCGCAAGCGACGGCGGTAAGGCGATACGATAGGCTACTTCTCCTATCCTTTCCAAAATCTGATAAGGACCAATAAATCGAGGTGTCAACTTCTTCGACTTCAAAGCTCGACCAACACCAGTTATCGGAGTGACGCGAAGAAACACATGATCTCCCTCTTGGAACTCAAGTGACTTCCTCCTCTTATCGTGATAACTCTTCTGACGACTCTGAGCAATTCTCATCTTCTCCTGAATCATCTTAATCTTTTCCGTAGTTTGTTGAACAATCTCCGGTCCAACCACAGCACTCTCACCGGACTCATACCAACATAAAGGTGTCCGACATCTCCTACCATACAAAGCTTCAAACGGTGCCATACCAATGCTCGAATGAAAACTATTGTTGTAGGTGAACTCAATCAAAGGCAAATAACAATCCCAAGCACCTCCTTTTTCTAAAACACAAGCTCTCAAAAGATCCTCCAGTGACTGAATCATCCTCTCAGTCTGACCATCAGTCTGCGGGTGATATGCAGAACTCAATCTCAGTTTAGTTCCCAAAGCCTTCTGCAAACCTTCCCAGAACTTCGATGTAATTCTAGGATCTCTGTTCGAAACAATACTCGACGGAATACCATGCAAACTTACAATCTTCTCAATATACAACTCGGCTAATCTCTCTAACGGATAATCCATTCTAATCGGAATGAAATGAGCCGATTTCGTCAATCTATCAACAATCACCCAAATAGCTTCAAAGTTCTTATTTGTCCTCGGCAAACCAGAAACAAAATCCATACTGATACTATCCCACTTCCACTCTGGAATAGCCAACGGTTGCATTAGCCCAGACGGCTTCTGATGCTCAATCTTTGACTTCTGACAAGTCAAACAAGAATAAACAAAACTCGCAATTTCTCTTTTCATCCTCGGCCACCAAAATAACTTCTTCAAATCATGATACATCTTCGTAGCTCCAGGATGAATACTCAATCCACTACGATGTCCTTCCTCCAGAATACTCTTCTTAAGTTCGGCAACATCCGGAATACACACCCGATTACCAAATTTCAAAACACCATTCTCATCAACTCTGAATTCACCACCTCGACCTTGATTCACTAAAGTCAACTTATCAACCAAATGCATATCGGATTTCTGACCCTCTCTGATCTCCTCCAGAATACCACTCGTTAACTTCAACATTCCCAATTTAACACTGTTGTGAGTACTCTCACACACCAAACTCAAGTCTCTAAACTGCTCAATTAAATCCAATTCCTTAACCATTAACATAGACATATGTAATGATTTCCGACTCAGCGCATCAGCCACCACGTTTGCTTTACCCGGATGGTAATTCAAACCAAAGTCATAATCCTTCAGAAACTCTAACCATCTCCTCTGTCTCATATTCAGCTCTTTCTGATCAAACAAATACTTTAAACTCTTATGGTCACTGAAAACCTCAAATCTTGATCCATACAAATAATGCCTCCATAACTTCAGAACAAATACCACAGCTGCCAACTCTAAATCATGTGTCGGATAGTTCCTTTCATGAACCCTCAGCTGTCTCGAAGCATAAGCTATAACCTGCTTATTCTGCATCAACACACCACCCAAACCCAACAATGAAGCATCACAGTAAACTTCAAATGGTTCCGACGAACTCGGTAACGTCAAAATAGGAGCAGTAGTCAACCTTCTCTTTAACTCTTGGAAACCTTCTTCACATTTTGAGTCCCAAACAAACGCTTGCCCCTTTCTAGTCAACATCGTCAACGGTAACGCCAACTTAGAAAATCCCTCAATGAACTTCCTATAATAACCAGCCAAACCAAGGAAACTTCGAATCTCAGCAACAGACTTCGGAGCTTCCCACTTAGATACCGCTTCTATCTTAGAAGGATCAACAGCAACACCACCTCTTGAAATCACATGACCAAGAAAACTAACTTCTTCTAACCAAAATTCACACTTAGACAGTTTAGCAAATAACTGCTTTTCTCGCAGCACTCCTAAAACCACTCTCAAATGCTCAGCATGCTCTTCTTCAGATTTCGAATACACCAAAATGTCATCGATAAACACCACAACAAACTGATCCAAGTACGGATGGAAAATCCTATTCATGTACTCCATAAATACTCCAGGCGCATTAGTCACACCAAAAGGCATTACAGAATACTCATAATGTCCATACCTTGTTCTGAAAGCAGTCTTCTGAATATCCTCAGTTTTCACACGTATCTGATGATACCCAGATCTCAAATCTATCTTGCTGAACACACTCGCACCAACCAACTGATCCATCAAATCATCAATCCTCGGCAAAGGATACCGATTCTTGATCGTCACTTTATTCAGTTGCCTGTAGTTCACACACAACCTCATAGTACCTTCTTTCTTCTTAACCAACAACACTGGTGCACCCCACGGTGACACACTCGGACGAATAAACTTCTTATCCAACAGATCTTCCAACTGACTCTTCAACTCCGTTAACTCAACAGCAGACATACGGTACGGAGCCATCGATATCGGTCTAGTACCAGGTACCAATTCAATCGAGAACTCAACTTCACGCTCTGGCGGTAACTCATTCACTTCTTCCGGAAACACATCAGGAAAATCACACACCACTGCTAGATCACGAATCACTAGTTTATCTTTAGCCTCTAAAGTTGCCAACAGCATAAACAACTCTGCCCCATCTGCCACTTCCTCATTCACCTGCCTGGCTGATAGAAACAGACTCTGCCCTTCCTCAGTCTCAGGAAATATCACCGTCTTATCAAAGCAGTTGATATAAACTCGGTTAAACACCAACCAGTTCATACCCAAGATAACGTCAATCTGCACTAATGGAAGACACACAAGGTCTATCCCAAAATCTCTACCAAAAATATTCAAAGGACAACTCAAACAAACCGAAGTAGTAGTCACTGAACCCTTTGCAGGAGTATCAATCACCATACTTCCACGCATCTCAGATATCTCTAACTTAAGCTTCACAGCACAATCCACAGATATAAAAGAATGAGTAGCACCTGTGTCAATAATAGCTATGAGAGGAAAGCCATTAATATAACACGTACCTCTGATCAAACGATCATCTGCAGAAGTCTCAGAACCTGATAGAGCAAAAACCTTGCCTCCTGACTGATTCTCCTTCTTCGGCTTCGGACACTGGGGACTGATATGACCCAACTCTCCACAGTTGAAACAAGTTACAGTCTTCAATCGGCACTCTGCAGCCAAGTGACCACCTTTCCCACACTTGAAACACTTCATCTCAGCACTGGTACACTCATGAACACGATGTCCAGCCCGACCACATCTATAACACTTAGCAGGAGCACTAGAGTCTCCCCCACTAGGCCTCTTCATCCCACTCTGCTTCTGAAAACCTTTGCCAGCTGCATACGGTTTTCCACGATCAATCTGATTCTTACCCTTCCTATCAACCCTCTGCTGATAGCTTTCTGCTCTAGCCTTGGAATCCTGTTCAAAAATTCTGCAACAGTCAACCAAGTCAGAAAACACCCTGATCCTCTGATATCCAATAGCCTGTTTGATCTCGGGGCGCAACCCGTTCTCAAACTTCACACATTTCGAAAATTCTCCAGCAGCCTCATTATAGGGAGTGTAATACTTTGACAGTTCTGTGAACTTAGCAGCATACTCAGTAACAGACCGATTGCCCTGCTTCAATTCCAAGAACTCTATCTCTTTCTTTCCTCTGACATCCTCTGGAAAATACTTCCTCAGGAATCTCTCTCTGAACACAGCCCAAGTAATCTCAGCATTCCCAGCAGATTCCAACTCAGTGCGGGTAGCAACCCACCAATCATCTGCTTCCTCTGACAGCATATGTGTACCGAACCTGACCTTCTGGTTATCAGCACACTCAGTTACTCTGAAGATCCTCTCGATCTCCTTCAACCACTTCTGAGCACCATCTGGATCGTATGCTCCCTTGAACATTGGAGGATTGTTCTTCTGGAACTCACTCAGTTGACGAGCAGCTCCCATTCCTACAACATTTGGGTTCCCTCCAAGTACTCCAGCCAGCATACCCAGAGCCTCAGCAATCGCAGCATCATCTCTACCTCTTCCAGCCATCTCTATTCTTAACAATCCAACAAACTAAAACAATAAGTACTGATAGGTTACTCAACACCTATACCGTACAGGGGAAACAGAATAATTACGACTCGACACGACCGACTATGCTCTGATACCACTAATGTAACACCCTTCTAAAATACCCCAAAAATTAATTAAAATAATAAACATATAATCAGAGTAATAGTGCACCAAGGGTGTCACACAAACATTCCACACCATTTAAACAATATAACAATCATGCTCTTTTATTTAATTTAAATATAAAGTATTTGCACAATTACGCAGCGGATAGAGATCAACTCAATCATGCAAAACATGTAACATCACATGTAATTTAGTTCAACCACAACAACAATAATAATCAAAGTGTTCCCGCCCGATGTTACATCTATCAGAGCATGACCCACTAGGGAGACTACACTAGACTCCAAGCATTTGCTTCTACTCAACTCATTTCTCGTTACCTGAAAAATAGTTGTAAGGGTGAGTTCCTCAATCAATATAATAAGCATTATAAAACAACATGTAATGCTAAGTAAATAACACATTTCATCACCCCAGTCAGATTAATACATTCAGTAACGGCATATCAACTCAATCATCATACTCAACATCAATACCACTCATAATCATACTTAATAGCAACACGACACACGCATAATATTGGAATACATCCATTCATATTATACGCCATACATGACTCATGCAATGAGACTCCACACATGCGGTACCGACTATCCTTGAACATATAGTTCAAGCTCACCGATCCCTCCGGATACGGCTACTAAGCTCACTAGTCCCACTCATTGAGATCTAATGACTCACTCACTAATTCCTCACCATGGGAATTAGCTACAGCCCCAAAGGCTAGACTATGCAAGCTAATCATCTAGCATGCAAACATCAACAACAATTCACAACGATTCACTCACCAATTCCTCACAATGGGAATTAGCTACAGCCCCACAGGCTATGCCATGCACACTAATCATCTAGCAATGCAGCATCAACAACAACTCACAATGGACATATGCTCACACTCTAAGCCATACAACAGTCCATTCACAAATACACGCAATATATATACATTCACAACATTTTGCATATCATCATACATCATCAATACATGTATCAACATATCATCAACACATGTATAAAACACTTCCTCAACACATGTATGAAACACCTCAGCAACACATGTATAAACACTTCTTCTGCCTTGCTCGCTAGGCGAGGCAGTGGCGAAGCTCTGGTTCGCTAGGAGAGCTCAAGGCGAACAGCTCCAGGAAATTGGTAAATTAATTCGCTAGGCGAGCTCAAGGCGAAGGTAATAGCGAACTCATTCTGTTTTGGTGAAAAACACAGCTAGCACTCACTCGCTAGGCGAAGCTCCAGCGAGTCCACAGCGAACATTACAGTAGCAAAACCTCTCAATCTCGCTGGGGCGAGGTTGAGGCGCGTTCCTTCGCTAGGCGAAGGTTATGTTCGCTAGGCGAACATGACAGTTCACCAGACGCGTTTTCTTTGGGCAGGGATCTCATGTGCCCATTCCAGACCCTTCCCACTCAAACTTACTCGTCGCCATTCATCACCAATTTATCGGTTTGATTACACACACAATTATCAATTTGATTACGGTTTTCACTCGACCTATTCATCACAAATTTTCAGCATTCCAAATCCCAATTAGGGTCGATTCAACGGTTCCTCACTACCCATTACATATTATCCCATAATACCCATTAATCGACTATAAACCCCCCTTACCTTAACAATCCGGCGAATCTTTGAGCTTCAAGCCTTTCCGTTCTTCAACCTTTGCTCTTCAGCTCCTTTCTCCTCTTCTCTGCCCTTTTCCCTTTTCACGATTTTCTCTGTTTTTCACGTAGAAACCTTTTTCTCCAAATGGGACTTTTTCCTTAATTCCAACTTATATATTTTCCAATTTATTTTATTCCAATAATAAAATAATCCAATTATTAAATTAAATTAATAATATACTATTAACTTAAATTTAAATAATTATTTTATTTTATTGGGGTGTTACAGGTGTGACTCATCATGAATCGGACCATGTCCAACAGGGTTCGATTTCTTCTCTCAGATACACCCTTCCATTGGGATGTTCCAGGAGGAGTAAGTTGGGATAGGATCCCACACTCTTTCAGATGGTCATCAAACTCTAGGATTAAATACTCACCACTTCGATCTGATCGAAGAGTTTTAATATTATTACCTAGTTGGTTTTAACTCGTTAGGTTTCACCCTTTTGTATTAATGTTATTAATAGGCATTTTAAGATCAAGGACATACAGTCCATTGTTCATTTGTGCAGTAGCATAGAATATATCATTCAAATAAATTGAGCAACAATTGTTCTTTATTATAAATGAAAAACCAAACTTGTCCAAACAAGCAATGGAAATAATATTCCTGCTAATTGCAGGTACATAATAACAGTTCTCTAACTGAATTATTAAACCACTAGGTAAAGTCAATACAAGAGTTCCTACGGCTAAAGCAGCAACCTTTGCTCCATAGCCAACTCGTAGGTCGACTTCACCTTTTGCCAAATCTCTACTCCTTTTTAGTTCTTGCACATTTGTACAAATGTGAGAACCGCATTCAGTATCTAATACTCATGATGTAGAAGTGGATAAATTAATAACAAGAATACCTGAAGTTGAAGTCTCTACTCCATTCTTCTTATCTTCCAGGTACTTTGGGCAGTTCCTCTTCCAGTGTCCGGTCTTACCGCAATGGAAGCAGGTGCCTTCTTTTGCTATGCCTCCACTAGGCTTCAAAGCAGCAGTGGGTCTGGGATTGGCAACTTCCTTGCCCTTCCCCTTATCACTCTGCTTAGTGGGCCTTTTGTTCTGTCTCTTTCCATTTCCGATCATCAGAATGGACTTCCCTTTTGACTTCAGATTCTGCTCGGCAGTTCTTAACATGGCGAGCAGTTCAGGAAGAGATTTGTCCATATCAATCATATTGAAATTTAGGACAAATTGACTGAAACTATCTGGCAACGATTGCAAGATCAAATCAGTTGCAAGTTCCTTTTCGAGGGGAAAACCCAATCTCTCAAGGTTTTCCACATACCCAATCATCTTGAGTACATGGGGACCTACAGGGGCTCCCTCAGCTAACTTGCTTTGAAAAAGGGATTTTGAAACTTCAAACCTCTCATGCCTTGCTTGCTCTTGATAGAGCAACTTCAGGTGTTCGATCATATCGAACGCTGACATGTTCTCATGTTGCTTTTGCAATTCTGAGTTCATGGTAGCCAACATGAGACAAGCAGTTTCATTGGCATCATCGACATGCTTCTTATAAGCATCTCTTTCTGCCTTAGGTGCAGAACTAGGAGGTTCCTCTTCAGGAACAGGTGTCTCCAAGACATACAGCTTTTTATCATGTTTGAGGACAATCCTCAGGTTTCGGTGCCAATCCAGAAAATTTGTCCCAGACAATTTTTCCTTATCAAGGATTGATGGCAGGATGTTGTTAGAGGTGTTTGCTGTCATGGTAATCTACATAAGGATTAATGAAAATATAAGTAGCATTGACATATTCAATTAGGCCTTTAATTAAACATGCTCCCACTATTTTACTCAAAACAAATGACCCTCATCATCTGATTCGGAAAATCCCGTTGGAAGATTTTCTAGTGGGTCGAGATCCATATTTCACTTCGTTCTAAGTCCGCGTAGGCGGATTACACAAAACTAGGTTATTTTAGGTAGGAACTCCTTCCAATTGTATCTCATACAACTCTCGAAAATTTCAGTTGGGTGAATAACTTCTTATTCTAATCCATCATATGGATTATTCCCAACTCTTGCTTCTAAACATATATATAATCTTATTATAATTTGTTTAGTTAAGTTTGACCCATTGTTTTAACAGTTGGATATTACAATTATCCCATCGCACCTTACTAATATATAGATCATGCACCTCGCGTAGGCGAAACCTACATTATCCATTACTAGTCTTGATGAGTGTTAAAACTTGGAAAGCTTAAACTTAATATTTAATTTTGAGGGAATTGCAATTTTCTGATCTCACCGGCTTGTTTATCATATAAACCGTCTCTCACATGCATCAACATACATTCACATGCATCAACATACATACAAACAAAAATGAAACAGTTATGGCCCCTAGCGCAATTGTTCTCCCAAGCCAATGAGAGAACTTAAGCTAACCTACAACGATCTAAGCTTCTCCAAGCAAGATCTTCAAGGTTGTCCTCCTTTGACACTGACTTCTTTGCTTTCTTCATATCATTACATTACATGAAAGAAACTCGTTTTACATACGAGGGAGTGAGATGAGAAAAGAAGTTACATTTGGGAGATTAAGAGAGAGGCACGACACGCAGGTCGTATTTTAAAAACCCAAAACAAAACAAAGGAAGACTAAGGCCATAACCGATCACCACAAGACAATAATAAACACTTTATTATTATTATAATTAATTCCTTTAATTAATTAAAATCAAATTAAATTTCGACGACCGATCATCACATTTTAATGAACAATTCATTTAAAATCGATGTCGCTTTTCGTATCAACACTTGACACTTTTAAAGCACTGAGTTAGCCGAACGGGTGAAAATTTCCTTGCGTTAACCGGTTAACCATATGCGTTAACCGGTTAACACTGTTTGAAAACTTTTAGAAAATTCTTTTCTGCCTTGCGTTAACCGGTTAACCATATGCGTTAACTGGTTAACACTGTTTGAAAAACTCAGAAAACTGAATTTCGTCTTGCGTTAACCGGTTAACCAAAAGCGTTAACCGGTTAACACTGTTTGAAAACTCAAAAAAATTTTATTTCGCATTCCGTTAACCGGTTAACCATACGCGTTAACCGGTTAACACTGTTCCAAAAAGTGTTTAGGAAGCACAACTCTTGTGCGTTCAAATCCCAATCGCATAACTCTCTGACAACACAACCCTTGTGCCGTCACTAACCCTAATGCACCACTTTCAGACCGTCAAACACGTCTCAATTGTTAATTCAGTATGATTGATCAACACGTCATTGCTTCACCATACTAATGTCGGATCAAGAAGCAAACGACCATTGATCGCTCAAAGGAAAACAATCATCGAGGTTTTTGAATGAACGAAACAAGAACATTATATCATATATAATGTATTTTGCATCAGGGTTACATATATCACATATATGTAACTTGATCGATCTCAATTTAATTTATGATTCATTCTGTTTTAATCATATTATTACATAACAAAAACAGATATCAGATTCATGGTTTCGTAAGTGGCTCTGATACCACTGTAGGAGAATGGCCATCCAAGGCGCAGCGGAATTTAAAAATTTCTCCATTTAGTGATCCTTACGAATGGGCATGATCAGTGATAGAATCGTTACCTCTTGTGGCGATTCAAACCTTTGGTGCAGATCTCTGATTATGATCAAAACCTTTGATACAGATCCACGGGGCGATCACGAACGTTGAACGATGACAACGTCTCTACTCAGTCCACACGAACGGATTCCTTCAATCGCAGTGCTAGCTGTTATGAATGAAGGCTTTGAGTGAGAGAAAGAGGGAAACAAAATTCCAAGTCTCTACTTGAATTTCTGTCTGAGTGAATTAGAGTGACAATGCTTCTACCCAAGGGGTTCTATTTATAGAACCACTTGTGTGGGCTTCAAGCCAAAAAGTCCACTTAAGTGCATTTTGGCCCATATCTCATAATATGCCAAAATCACTTAAGTATTTGGTACCTTACCATATTTCGTCTCCCACTTAAGTGCACCGTACCTTACGGTGTTCCTTAATTATTCTATCTCTCATCAATCCGTCCTTTGTGTGTGACCCTATAGGTTTTCGCGACGTTGGCAATTATATTAAATCACACATTTAACATAATAAACAGTGAGCGGTATCTAGCAACACATCACTGCTACCCAAGTCACGAAAATGTCATGTGATCTGACAAAACCTCCTGTGATAATAATTATGTGTATAATTACCCCTTTGCCCTTATGTCTATATTGAACACAAGGTATAGACCGTGTCACCCTTGTCCAGTTCAATATTGGGCCCATAGACATTTATCCTGTTACGCAGGATTGGCAAATTCCATCTAGGACACTCATGTCCCTCAGCATGCTTCGTGGAGTACTCATCAACTGTCTTTATGGTCATCCAGTTACGGATGACGTTGGATCAGTAATAAGGCACTCAACTCTACATCTAGGATCCATAGTGGTTTCAGGTCGAAGAGTGGTATACACTATTATCACCATGAGAATAACTTATGACACTTTGCATAACTTTCTATATAGTATTCTCATAGCGGGTCAATACGGTATAAATATTACTCCTAATATTCATAACTATGTTTAAGACTTGATAACTCTTTATCCATGATCCATGAGATGTGATCATCAATCTACAAACATAATAGTCTTAATGCTTTAATGTTATCCCACTTCACATTAAAGCTCGACTACGGATACTTTAAGAATAGTGTCCTTATGTTTAATGTGTTCTCATGATTAAGTCACACTTAATACATTAAACGGACTATCTATTCTAGGGACTTTATTAATCAACCATAATAAAGAAAATGCCTTTTATTATTAATAAATAATTCGATACAAGTACCAAAAGTATTGGCCTCTAGGGCTTACACCAACAATTGGCATTAGCATTAACTGAGTTTTCCTTAACATACATGCCATTAAAAATTGTGAAAGGCCAAGTGGTAGCAGACTTCATAGTCGATCACTCCAATGACATCGACGCTTTAAACTATGTTGAATTAGGGCCGTGGAAGTTATACTTCGACGGATCTAGCCATAAAAATGGCACAGGTGTCGGAATCGTAATTGTTTCTCCAAATAAAATTCCAACGAAATTCCAGTACAAAGTAGAAGGCATTTGTTCAAATAACAAAGCTGAATACGAAGCCCTCATAGCAGGACTTGAAATGTTGTTGGAGTTGAGGGCAACTCGGGTCGAGATAATGGGAGACTTAGAGTTAGTCTTAAAATAGATCACGAAAGAATATAGGTGTGTTAAGGAGAATTTGATCATGTATTTTATAATCGCCAGTCGATTGTTAAAAAAGTTCGAAATGGTTTATATTCAACATATACCACAAATAGAGAACATCATAGCTAATGATCTGGCTCAAATTCCATCTGGGTACAAAATTTTGAAGGAAAAGTTGCACAAAGTCATAGAAGTCAGAGGAAAGGTGGTGGCAACCAGGTTAATTCCCTTGGATTTAGAAAAGACGAGGTTAGGATGTGTTGATGAAGGAAATTTTGAAATATTGGCGATAGACAGTTTGACGGATGAAGACTGGAGAAAGCCAATAGTAGTATACCTGCACAATCCCAAAACATCTACTAATTGAAGAACCATGTATCGAGCATTGAGTTATGTTCTTTTGGGTTCAAAGTTGTTTAAGAAATCTCCCGAAGGAATTTTGCTGAAATGCCTTAGTGAGTCAGAGGCATACTTTGCCCTTTCAACTGTACATAGTGGAACATGTGGGGCACACCAAGTCGGTCATAAGATGAAATGGCTCTTATTCCGGCAAGAAGTGTATTGGCCTACTATGTTGAAAGACTGCGTTGAATTCGCGAAGGGATGTCAAGAGTGTCAGGTGCGTGCAGGCATACAACATCTCCCTGCAAGTGAATTACATTCTATCATCAAACCATGACCATTTAAAGGTTGGGCTTTGGACTTGATTGGAGAAATTCGACCTCCGTCATCGAAAAGTCAAAGATATATATTGGTAGGAGTTGATTATTTCACAAAATGGATTGAAGCCATACCCTTGCCAAATGTGAACCAAGAGGATGTGATCGAATTCATTCAAAAACATATTATTTATAGGTTTGGAATTCCAGAGACAATCATAACAGATCAAGGATCAAAATTTACTGGTCGGAAAATGCAGGAATTCGCCACGGACGTAGGTTTCAAATTATTAACGTCAACACCCTATTATGCTCAGGCTAATGGTCAAGTTGAAGCTGCCAATAAGGTGATCATTGGTTTGATTAAAAAACATGTAGGGAAGAAGCCTAGGAATTGGCACAAGACTCTGGACCAGATTTTATGGGCATGTCGTACGTCCCCTAAAGAGGCTGCTAAGTCGACCCCCTTTCGCCTAACTTTTGGCCATGATGTTGTCTTGCCAGTAGAAACTCACCTACAATCCCTAAGGATTCATAGGCAACATGAACTCCCAAAGGAATCATATTGGAGCATGATGTTGGATGAATTGGTCGATCTAGACGAGGAAAGGTTAAATGCCATAGAATTACTAAGGCAACAAAAGAAAAGGATAGAAGTTTCTTATAATAAGAAAGTGAAAATTAAAAGCTTCACGCCTGGAGATTTGGTATGGAAAGTAATCCTTCCAATGGATCGAAAAGATAGAGCCTTAGGGAAATGGTCCCCAAAGTGGGAAGGCCCTTTCCAAATTCTGCAGATTTTTTCTAATGGTGCTTATGAGATCGAAGAGCTCAACGAGGATAGAAGGATTCTAAGGGTAAACGGGAAATATTTGAAAAAATATAAACCGATAATCCAAGAAGTAAAAATAAGAGACGAGTAATCGCGTAAATGAAGCAAAAGCCAAAATGGTAAAAGTGCCAAAATGGTGATAGTAAAGTCATAGGGCCAGAAGACCAATAGTCATTACAAGGAGAAATTTTGTTACATCATCAAATAAATAAAAATAGAACTAAAAGGGAAGGTTGGCCTTAATATGAAGATACTTGACTTTAAGGAGCTCCAGCCGTTTTTCGCACAACGATCTTTTTGAGCGCAGGAGTTTGACGTCCGACTTAAGCTGTCAAGCTTTTTCGACAAATTTCATGCCAAGTGATAGATCCTGAGCCATCGAAGCTTCATCAAATTCCAATAGTTGATGTTTGTCCTTTTCAGCATCCGAGATTTTGGCTTGCAGTTTTGATATTTGTTGTCTCCAGGAAGCGATGTTGCGATCATGAGCATCGACCTTCTCTTTATTCTTTTGTTTGGTCTATTCCAACTCCATTGCGTTATTGGTGTATTCGGTAGCAGCATCTCAAGCTGCAGCCTCAGAACCATACTTTTTCTCTATTTCCCTTGTAAGGTGAGGTAGCAACTTATGATCTGCCATAACTTGGTCGATCATGGTCCATATCTCTAGAATAACGTTCGCCACTTCAGGGGAAGCCTCTAGCAAGTCAACCTGGCTAAGAAAAGCTTTCAGAATTAAAGGGGCAGAAGGATCAGCCAACAATAACAGAAATAAGTCACCCTTAAAGACTTTATCTTTGATTTTAGAAAGGATTTCGTCCGGAGGAGTGCTCGAAGGCTGATCTTCTAACACTGAAGTGTTATGGCTTTGATCAGAAGAACTCTCCCTACAATTGAGCATCGCCTTTAAATACTCAAGTGGCTGACTTCGCTTCAAGATAGCCAACTTTTCTGCATAAAGGGAACCAATGCTACTCAACGAGACTCCAACCTTCAGATTATCAGCCATCACAGGGGTTTGAGTTCGAGCATGTTCTCCACCTACACTGGCTCTTCCTTCTGTTTGGCCTTCGACATTATCAGGGTTAGTCGCCAGATTTCCTTCAGCCACTTCCTCTATAACCATGTCTTTGACGCCCCATCCTTCGCCCTGAGGCTCATCCATTCCTTCAGCTTTATGTAGACCATCCCCAGGGGTTTCCTCATCCTCAGCTAGCTCATCCTCAGCCATAAGGACTGGATCACCTTGAGCCTCATTTTCTTCGCTCGATTAGTTTCGTGACCAGAGGCACTGGCATGAGAATGTTGAGTAGTGGTTTTTGGTGGCGACGCATCGAGGTCACCGGTTGGAGGATGATTAATCTCGCTTATGGACCCTTTTTCAGAGGATGGTCGATAGGTAGGTTCGCCAGCGCTGTTCAAAACATCAGGCACAGAGGTAGGTTTAGAGGAAGAAATTTTCTTGGGAAGAATGACAATACTCGCGTCACCCTAAAATCAATACAATCAGAAGGTATAAATGACTAAAAGAGGAAAACAAGTTAAATAAAGTGAAGAGAAGTGTGTGGTACCTTATAACCTTCGACCCCGGGGATAAAATTGTCGCTCTCACTTTGAGTCGCTACTACTCTTACCATTTCCTCAGGAGTAGGTTCTTAGATAACAAGTGCAGCGGTCCTTTTTCTTGGAAGTTTGATTGTCGGTTGATTCGAAGCATCGATGGGTTACGACTGTAACTTTCTCTTTCTAGAAGTGAGGTCAAGAACAGGCGACATGTCATCTTCGTCAGATTCTATGATGATTGGGGAAGCAACAGGTTTATGGATTTTTAGGGGACTCACTGGAGGTTTTCGAGCAAACTGAGCCAAGCGGTAAATGTTATATCATCAATGTATAACAAGGATAAAGGAACAAGGAAACAGAGGTACCTTTGCAGGTTTGCTACTTCCTTCGACCTTCGAGTCGATGAGTCTTTTGTTGGTGTGTTTTTCGGGGGGGATCTTGATATCTAGACAAAAATAAGAATAAATGGTCAGCGTTAGCTAAAAGCAAGTCAAAGGGAATCTACTTCGAGGGAAGCCCCCTGTATCACACCTTCATATATGTCTAATTCGATTCAGACATCTTCGATTCCTATATGAAGGTTCCCCTTGAAACTGCCTAAAGTGTGCTTAGTCGCAACCACCCACTGAGCCTTTTTCTGAGATTGTTGTCGAAGGATTCTAATAGAGTCTCCACAAATGAACCAATCTGGAAATGGGGGTGCAAGAGCCACTCCGAAGTCAACATTTGGCAGTGGAGGATGTTGGTGTAAGCCCTAGAGGCCAATACTTTTGGTACTTGTATCGAATTATTTATTAATAATAAAAGGCATTTTTCTTTATTATGGTTGATTAATAAAGTCCCTGGAATAGATAGTCCGTTTAATGTATTAAGTGTGACTTAATCACGAGAACACATTAAACATAAGGACACTATTCTTAAAGTATCCGTAGTCGAGCTTTAGTGTGAAGTGGGATAACATTAAAGCATTAAGACTATTATGTTTGTAGACTGATGATCACATCTCATGGATCATGGATAAAGAGTTATCAAGTCTTAAGCATAGGTATGAATATTATGAGTAATATTTATACCGGATTGACCCGCTATGAGAATACTATATAGAAAGTTATGCAAAGTGTCATAAGTTATTCTCATGGTGATAATAGTGTATACCACTCTTCGACCTGAAACCACTATGGATCCTAGATGTAGAGTCGAGTGCTTTATTGCTGACCCAACATTGTCCGTAACTGGATAACCATAAAGACAGTTGATGGGTACTCCACAAAGCATGCTGAGGGACATGAGTGTCCTAGATGGAATTTGCCCATCCCGCGTAACAGGATAAATGTCTATGGGCCCAATATTGAACTGGACAAGGGTGACACGGTATATACCTTGTGTTCAATATAGACATAAGGGCAAAGGGGTAATTATACACATAATTATTATCACAGGAGGTTTTGTCAGATCACATGATATTTTCGTGTCTTGGATAGCAGTGATGTGTTGCTAGATACCGCTCACTGTTTATTATGTTAAATGCGTGATTTAATATAATTGCCAACTTCGTGAAAACCTACAGGGTCACACACAAAGGACGGATTGATGAGAAATAGAGTAACTAAGGAACACTGTAAGGTACGGTGCACTTAAGTGGGAGACGAAATATGGTAAGGTACCAAATACTTAAGTGATTTTAGCATATTATGAGATATGGGCCAAAATACACTTAAGTGGGCTTTTTAGCTTGAAGCCCACACAAGTGGTTCTATAAATAGAACCCCTTGGGTAGAAGCCTTGTCACTCCACAAAGACTCAACTCAAGGGAAGAGTTGGAATTTCGTTTCTCTCTCTCTCTCACTTAAAACCTTCATTTGTACTAGCTAGCACTGAGATTGAAGGAATCCGTTCGTGTGGACTGAGTAGAGACGTTGTCATCGTTCAATGTTTGTGATCGCTCCGTGGATCTGTATCAAAGGTTTTGACCGTTACAAGAGATCTGCACCAAAGGTTTGAATCACCACAAGAGGTAACGATTCTATCACTGATCATGCCTATTCGTAAGGATCATTAAAGGAGAAAATTCATTAAATTCCGTTGCGCCTTGGATGGAAATTCTCCTTCAGAGGAAACTTCGGGGGAAATAGTTCAAGATCCATTTCATAGGATTTCTCGTGAGGAACGTATGAGGGAATCTTTAAGGTTTCCATTTTCTTTGAAAATTTCTCTTTGAGCGTAACAGCTACTTCGCGGATGGTTCGACTAAGATCATCAGGTCGATAGGCAGTTTCAAAGTAGTTTTGAAAAGCTTGAATTTCTTTTATAAGCGTATAAGTACCTTTCTTGGTCTTTTCCTGCACAAGAAGAAAAGCTTTGTCAAACAGTTGAATAAAGGAAGTAACGTCGCAGAATTCCTCGATGTAATACTTAGCCCACCACTTCCCAAATTCTCGACTGCAAAGGAAGCTAGGCTCAAAGTTGAATGGAATCAACTGGGTTCTGCCAGTGTACTTGGCTATTTGTCTGAAAGCCGTGGTTTCAGTATGAACGACATTATGGAGGAGGAGGTTACTATTTTTGTCGTACAGACACTTCGGGAGGACCTAAACCAACCCAAATTGTCGAGCAACAAGATTGGGCTGGTAAGTTATCAGTGTGACTTGGACCTTCGAGGGGTTAAATCGAAGGGTGAGGGTCCTAGGCGTCAAGAAGGCTTCCCAAATTAGCAAGGATTTTTTGTCTCTTGCTTTTTAGAGGAAGAGGGGAAAGTCCTAGTAAACCACTTAGGGCTAACTTTCCTGAAAGCGAAGGGAGCCATGCTCGAAGTAAAAGTATGGTGTTTAGAAAACATCATGATATAGCTCATGAAAGTTGGTTGGAGAACTTGTCCTTCGTCCCTAGGGGTTAGTTGAGCTAGCCTTGGTCCTTCAACCCTCCTATGCCGAATTCCTTCAGTATCCTCGTCGACGAGGCCCTTGTTTGGCAGATTGGCCTTGAAAGTGGCGTTAAGCCAAAGTTGTAATAACCAAAAGGGGCTAGATAATAGAAGATTCCCTTTGTCCCCCAGATTCTTCAGTTGAGCCACTCCGTCGCTCAATAATTCGTACAGGCTTGCTAGAATCATCTCACTTAAGCAGACGTCATGCCCCACATGCAGTTGGTTAGCCATGGTGAGATATTTTTTGGCAACTTGTAATGATTTTGAGCAAAATATGGAGTGTGACAACCACAGAGCCAAAAAGTCTATATGCTCCATGTCGGAGACAGTTTCAGTGTCTTTATCATGGTAGTGGGAAATGTGTGTTGAATACGTCACTCTTGTAGTCGAGAAGGCAATAGTATCCATGGAATCAACAACAGGATCATAGGTGTGGTCAGTGGGTTTCATCCCTGTGATAGCGGCCATGTCGAAAAGAGTAGGTGTGACCATTCCGCAGGGAAGATGGAAGGTATAGTGTGTGCTGTCCCAGAAGTACAGGGAAGAAATTAACATAGGGTTACTATAATCCAAATCCAATTTCGACAGCATAATGAGGCCATATATCCCTATATCTTTCCAAGCCTGAGTTTTTTGTTTCTCTATTTTTTTTAACCAATTGGAGTAATCAGTGGGATCTTTGAAAGTTGGGGTGGCACGGAAGGCTCTAAAACCATTGTTCATAAACCTTAAATCTATAGTGTCTTCAGCCTGAGTGTTTTCGGTAGAGGAAGTCCTAGGATTTCTAGCCTGTCCTATGGGTTTACATTTATGGTAAGATGGAAAAAACTGTTTAAGCTTGTTGGTATCAACATCTAAATCTGCTAAAGGTCCAGATATGGCATGAGTTTTATTAGAGACAGAAATGGGAATGAGTACCCGATAAGCATAAATCCTGCGCTGCTCCTCTATTTGAGGTTTGGTAGGTATTGACGATTTCCAAGAGCTAGTGGGGCGGATAGCGTAGCAAATGGCGGAAGTTCAGAGATCTTCTTCGGGGCTTTGGACCTGTTGGCGGTAGTTTTGAAAGAGACTCTTGTTCCCTTGAGAGCTTTGTTTGAAGCGTCCATTATTAAAGTTTGAAAACAAAATCTGGGTTTCAGTTAGAAGGTATTGGGAGAAATGAGGGTTTGAATGTTTGAATATTCAGAGAATGTGAGAAAGTTTTGAAATGGGTAAGTAATTGGGTTTTATAGGCCTACAGGGAGACGTTTCAAATCAACATTAATGGTGGACAAGTTAATGGGACCCGTGTATCCCTTGGGCAGTGTAGTGAAAATGGAAATTAATGCTATAGCCCATGATTTCCTAGAAGCTAGGAAACA
This sequence comes from Lathyrus oleraceus, assembly GCF_024323335.1. Taxonomy (NCBI): domain Eukaryota; kingdom Viridiplantae; phylum Streptophyta; class Magnoliopsida; order Fabales; family Fabaceae; genus Lathyrus; species Lathyrus oleraceus. Next base: position 62,476,970 of record NC_066585.1, read on the forward strand.
TGATGAGTAAAAAAGATTCTGTTGTGGGCTGAAAAAACGTGGGTAGGAAAAACAATGATGACGCTGACGTCACCAGACATATGGAGGAACTAAAAAGTTTTTGCCAATATTGAGACACCTGACACAGTATCAGTCATTGAGTCGTCGAAGTAAGGTCTCAAAAAATGTCTTTCTCTCTCGTGTGTCGAAAATGACATTTTTGGGGGGTAATCTGTTAGCTCAAATTTTCGACGCCCACCCCAAATTACCAAAATTGGAAAATATGCCCAACTGGTTTCGACCAAGAAGCAAATCAGCCAGCTAGGGGTAAATCGACTTAGCTGATTGGATAAAGATCAAGCTTATAGCTGAAATTACATAGCAGTTCCTTGAGGAGCGGTTAGAAAACGGTTTCGATCAGAGATTTGAAATTTAAATAAAGGAGGGAAGATTGCCTTCTTTAGAAACCGCGAGGACACGCGTGGAGTAGAGTGAGCAAACGCACGCATGCAGGGCACCACGTGTATCGACATAATTGAAGGACCATCAAAGCGGTTATTTTGATCCAGTATAAATATAGGGTCTTAGTGTTAGAAAAATGTGTGTCAAATTGTGTACAAAAATCTGCAAATTTACTAAGTATTCATGTGAAGAAGAACTGTAAAACACAGAATGTACGTTGTCTACACCATTGTTTAATCATTTCAAAGCATTATAAATATGTCTTTACTTTCTCTTCAGAAACATTCTTCCTTGTTCTTTCCTTTGAAACCCTTTATATTTACTTTGTCATTTGCAAGTTTAAAGATCCCTAGTTCCTTTCCTTACCTTAAACTTTTACCTTACAGTCTTAAGGATTCCAGTGCTTACAAACCTTTTTTATTACTTTCAACCCTTTTACAATTCCCGTCGTTTACTTCATTTTTCTTTACTACTTCTAAATGCTAATTTAAGCCTTTTCTTTTTGTTTAAGTACTCTTTTGTCCTTAGTTTTTCTTTAATACTTTGATCTAACATTTACTTTTTGATCATTTATTACTATTACGTTTACGAGACACTTAGCATATGTCCTAGGATCAATCAGATCGATCCTGTGAGTGACCAAATTTAGAAATTTGGAAGATCAACGGTTGTTTACCATTTTTCAAGATAAACAAAGTTTCAGTTAGAATAACCGGGTTGGTGTCGACGGTACGCCTCTTCGAAATGATTCCTTCATGAACTTGGCATAAGTAGGCATTTTTTCAAGTGCCTCCAACAGTGGAATGTTAATATCCAACTTCTTGAACAACTCTAAGAATTTTTAAAAGTTTTTCTCATGTTGTCCCTTTTTCTTGTTTCTAGTGGAGAGGGAAGCTTAACAACCAGCTTAGGCTCAATGACCATTTCTTTCACAACAGGTTTCAGTGCTACCACTTCTTCCCTCACAACTTTATTTTCTTTGATCTCCAGATCCACTTTGATCAATTGATCTTCCTCTTCATCCACCTCCTCGACTACTTCATCAGATTTACCACTTCTTGTTGTCACAACGCTCACATTATTATGCTCTCTAGGATTTGTCACGGTTGCACTAGGTAGAGCACCTTGTGCTTGAGAACTCGAAGCTAATTGCTGAGTGATTTGAACCATTTGGACTTTAAGATTCTTTATGGATGTTGTGGTGTTTTTCTGATTGTTCTGGGTTTCTTCTTGAAATTGAACATTATGCGCTGCCATTCTTTCAATTGCAATTTCCCAATCAGCTTTCTTAGGGGCTTGTTGCTACTGTTGTTGTTGATATTGAGTCTGGTATTGACCATGTTGAGGAACGGTTCCTTTTTGGTCTTTCCATGAGAAGTTGGGATGATTCTTCCAACCCGGATTGTACGTGTTGGAATAAGGATTACAAATCTCATAACAGACGGTAGGAGTCGGTAGGACCTATGCCACCTGTTGGGTACCTATATTCAACGCCTTCATCTTCTTCTCAACTTCAGCAACTATAATATCTTCATTACGGATTTTATTAGTTTCCAGTTTTAAATCTATAACCCCTTATGGTTTACTTTGACATCTATCGTACAACTCCAAGTGCTCATTAGCAGCAATAACTTCAATGATCTTCTTGATACCGGTGGCTGTTGAAAATTTGGTGGAGCCACCGACTGCGGTATCAATCAGTTGTTTGGTCTTTATTTTGAGACCATTCACAAACATCTGCATCTGTTCGGTTGGATCCATATTATGAGTTGGGAAGGCGACCAGGACTCTCTTAAATCTCTTGTAAGCGTCTCCCAAAGTTTCCCCGTCCTTCTGCTTAAAATTCAGAATTTCATACCTCTTCCGCATAAATACCGATGCTGGAAAATACTCATTTAGGAAGGTTTTTTCCATTTCTTCCCAAGAAGTGATGCTACCGGCAGGTAGAGAATAAAATAATTCTTCGGCTTCTTCAGCCAAGGTGAACGAGAACATTCTCAATTTCTTAGCTTCTTCGGTGTGACCATCAATTTTCAGAGTGTTACTCATGGTCAGAAACCTCTACAAATGCTTGTTTGCATCTTCATTTACTTTTCCAGTAAAATGCTTCCTTTCAAGCTGATTAATAGTACTCAGATGCAACTGGAAATTAGCCATGTTCATTGGTTGGTTGACAATAGTTAATCTGTCGGTTGGTGCATTTGCACCCCGGTAGTCACCCAACAGTCTTTCTGGTGGCGGTGGAACATCAGCCATCGTTTCGATCTCTCTATCGGAACCTAAATTTGAACCTGAATGAATGGAAAGTTGATTCCAATCTGGCTAATCGAGCTTGCCTGAGTCTTGCCCGCAAGGTTCTCTCGATTTCTGCATCAAAAGGAAAATCAGCTGAGGCCTTACGTCGTATACAAATATCAGACACAGATTAGTTGATATAATCGAAATAAATTATTACAATAACGAAAAATAAATTTTAGTTGCAGAGTAACAAAACTTCAATTGAGATAATTTAAACTTATATTTGGCAATCCTCGGCAACGGCGTCAAAAACTTGTTCGGGAGAAATAGCAAGTGTACTATTTTGCCAATGTAGTAATAATAGGGATGTTTCCCAATGATCGATCTCGAGAATTGCACATCAATATATGTGTAAATTGTTACTCAATTGAACAAAACTGATAGTTGGGGTTTTGTAAAAAAATCACTGTAAGATAAAGACAAAATAAATCTTTTCACAAGTTATAATAATATGCCAAGGATGGTGTATGAAAATCTCCTGTAATGACCCTTGAGTGTATATCTCAATAATGAAAATTGTTTCAATTAACGGATCTTAAGATTGTTTCCCCCTAAGACCTTGGAGGGAAACCTTTGGTATTCAATCCAACCTCTAAGTCCTTAGGTGATTATGATGAAACCAAGCAATTTCAATTTAACAAGAATAACCCGGTAACCATAGGGTATCCCTAGTCCTAGGTGATATCTACTATGGTTTCACTGTATAAAAACCTTAACAATTGCAATCCTGCTAATTGTTAACCATATATCGATCTTGATTTTTCTGATAAAGAAAGCATTAAGCAAATTACACAGTGAAATTAACAACAAATAACACGTATTAAGGAAATTATAACTGCAGAGTCATTACACGATCAATTCAGGGACCCCCTGGCATTGGGGGGTTTAGCCTCTCATATTATTCAAATAAGATACAAAATAAAAATGAGACATTACAAAAGGAATGGAATTCCGTTGATCTTCAATAACACCCGCTCTTGAAGGATCTTCGTTCTTCGCCGCTTTTGACCGCTTCAATCTTTATCGTATCCATTTTCTGATCATGAAAAAGTCCCTTTTCCATATTCAAAAACCCCCTAAATAGTTACTAATGACTAATTGAATGTAGCAAAAGTCCAAAATACCCTCCGAGATCAGATGTGCCAAAATACAACAAAAACTGGAAAATGAGGTGTCCAAGCCAACACTGGCCGTGTCAGGCAACACAACAGACCGTGTTGGCTGTCTGGTGAAGAGGTCATGACACGCCCCTCCAGGAAGGCTGACACGGGCACCCATGTCAGCTCCCTGTTTTCTTCTTCTAGCTTTCCTCTCCTGACACAGCCCGTGTTGGGCAACACGGATGGTCGTGTCAGGACTACTATGTTGCCTAATTTCCTCTTCTGACGGGCCCAGAACGTCTGATTCGCTTGTCCATCCCTCCGATATTCTTGCTTACACCTGAAACCAGTAGAACTACCAAAAAGAGACATAAAATGGAGTATAATGATGCAAACCAAATATAATCAACAACTTGAAATAATAATGCAAAACATCTAATTTACTAAACAGAACAATAAAACAAGTAGACTAATGTGTTACCGACTTCGTGAAAAGGTGTCGAATGAGTGTCAGAAAACAAGTAGAATTGGAGACTGATCAGTGACCCTATAGGTTTTTGCAACATTAACAATTATATTAAATTACGTATTTAACATAATAAACAGTGAGCGGTATCTAGCAAAACATCACTGCTACTCAAGACACGAAAATGTCATATGATTTGACAAATCCTTTTGTGATAATACTTATGTGTATAATTACCCTTTTGCCCCTATGTCTATATTGAACACAAGGCATAGACTGTGTCATTCTTGTCCAGTTCAATATTGGGCCCGTAGACATTTATCCTGTTACGTAGGATGGGCAAATTCCATCTAGGTCATTCATGTCCCTCAACATGCTTCGTGGAGTACCCATCAACTGTCTTTATGGTCATCCAGTTACGGACAACGTTTGATCAACAATGAAGCACTTGACTCTACATCTAGGATCCATAGTAGTTTCAGGTCGAAGGGTGGTATACACCACTATCACCATGAGAATAACTTATGACACTTTGCATAATATTCTATATGGTATTCTCATAACGGGTCAATCCAGTATAAATATTACTCTTAATATTCATACCTATGTTTAGGACTTGATAACTCCTTATCCATGATCCATGAGATGTGATCATCAGTCTATATACATAATAGTCTTAATGATTTAATGTTATCCCACTTCACAATAAAACTCGACTACAAATACTTTAAGAATAATGTCCTTATGTTTAATGGGATCTCATGATTAAGTCACACTTGATACATTAAACGGACTATCTATTCTAGGGACTTTATTAAACAAACATAATAAAGAAAAATCCTTTTATTATTAATAAATAATTCGATACAAGTACCAAAAGTATTGGCCTCTAGGGCTTACACCAACATGCCTCCCACGAAGCGCTTCGTTTAACATCGCATGGCTCGACTGTTTATTTTCCCTTGTTATGGGGGGTACTTCAGCCTCCAAACCTTGTTGCACCTCTTGTCCAAAACTAGGAAGCCATCTTTTTCATAAGTATGGATTTCTTTGTGCCATAAGTCCTTTCCCACCTCCATCCCCTTACCTTGTTTTTCTTTTCTTTTCTTTCTCTTGGCTTTTGGAATGGAGATAGGAGTCTTTCCATTCAGGGTTGCTAATGGCAGTGGTGAGAGTCGTGAAGGCCTTCTTGTATCTTTCTCTGATGTTGGTATGTTACTTTGCCTTCTCGCCTCTATCCTGATCAAGGCCACTTGATAGTGAGATTATGTATCTTCCTCTAGCTCCTGGTCTTCAATAGCATTCAATGTTATTTCTTTGGCGTGAACTTTCAAGGTTAACATGCCCTAGTCCATGTCGAGATTGCATCGACTTGTCTGCATGAAAGGTCGACCCGGAATGATGGGTGCCTCATCATCTTCAGGTATGTCTAGGATTACAAAATCAACCGGGAAACTCAAGTCCTCTATTGTTACCAGTATGTCTTCTGCTATACCATATGCATCCTTTCTCGAGTGATCCATAAACTTTAAATTTGTCTTTATATCAGTGACATTTTTAATACCCAACCTGTGATAAATTGATAATGGCATCAAACTCACAATAGCTCCAGAATCTACTAATGCCTTTTTAAAGGTTCTTCCTTTAATTGTGCATGGTACTGTTACCATTCCAGGATCCTTCTGTTTGTTTGGAATTTTTTGCTCTAGTGAATTTGCATCATGCTTTTCCTTCTAGGCTACTAATTCTTCTGCTGTTGGTTTCTTTTCAGCCATTAACTCTTCCATGAATTTCTTATACATGGGCATTCTCTCGAGTGCTTCAAACAAAGACATATGACCATCTATCTTTTTAAACGTTGTCATGAATTTCTCAAAGTCTGACTCGCTTGGTTCCTTCTTTGTCACTCTCTGAGGGTATGGCAACTTAATCACCAATTTAGTTTCCTTTTTAATTTCCTCTTCAGTTGGCTTGCCAGGTGGTATAACTTTTTCCTTTTTAGCGGCCTTTTTCTTTTTCATCGTGACAGTACTAATATTCTCCTGATTTCTTGGCTTTTGAACTGTTTCACTTGGTAAGTAACCTGGTGTTCGAGAACTTGCTAGTTGTTGTGCTATCTAACCCAGCTGAACTTCAAGATTCTTTATAGAGGCAGTGTTGTTTTTATAATTGTTTCTAGTCTTTTCTTGGAATTGCAGATATTGAGAGGTCATGTTTTCAATGGCAATTTCCCGGTCTGCTTTCTTTGGAGCTTGTTGTTATTGATATCAAGTCTGATATTGACCTTGACCCTATTGTGGAACATTCCCTCTCTCGATCATTCCATAAGAAGTTTGGATGATTTTTCCAACCTGGATTGTAAGTGTTGGAGTAGGGATTATTCTGCTTTAAGAATTTTATCTCTTCAATTTGTTGAGGAGTTGCAAAGCAATACACAGTGTGGTGAGGTCTGTAAGACCCCAATTTTGACCCTAAGATCCCTCATGCAATCTCATCATATGCATTAGCATTAGGATCATACCTTGGCAACTTCATCTTATCCCTCTTCATTGGGTTTATTTTGGGAGAGATCACCAAGCACCATGTGATTGTATCATACTTGTATTTTATCATTTTACTAACCAAAATACCAAAAATATGTCTTTGCATTTGCCTAACTCTTTTGTATGTAGGGCATAATTACCATTGATCTATCAAGTTCACATCTAGGGTTTAAGACCCTTATTGCCAAGAGCACAACCAAGTAATGATCCACATGACTCTAAGCATCATGTATGAGTCCCAATGATCTCTACATGTTATTTTGATCAAGCATTCTTCAAGAGTTTGGAGTTGATTTGTCTTGGAAACCCTACTTCATCTAGGTATCTTGAGTAACTTCTTCAACAAGCTTCTTCACCAATTGATCAAATTTCTCAGGGGACACTTCAAATTTCATCATCTTGTGCATATATGAGCTACCATGAGCCTAAAAAGTCAAGATAATTGCAAGTTAGCAAGTTGGTTGATGGTGATTGGCTAGATGAATTCATCTGATCAAAACTGGGTCCTCCTAGACCCTATCTCCTACAAGTTTTATCATATGAAAATGATTCCAAGAGAAAAGTTCTAAATGACATTACAAACAACTTTCATGTTGAGGTCTAAATCTAATTTTGCTTGGAAAGTCATTTTCTATGTTGAAACATTATAGGTCATTTTGTCTAAATCCTAATTTGAAAGTCAACTTCCCAAGTCCATAACTTGCTCAATTTTTATGAGATGAAAGATTTTCAAGTTGCACAATCAAATTCAATATGCCTACTTCAACTTTGGTGTTTGGAGTGAGAGCTAAATCAACTTTATGAGCATGTGATATGAGGATACGTTATAGGTCATTTTGGACCAATACCATTGAACAAGTGATTTTCCTCAACTTCAAAAATGCATAACTCACTCATCCCAAGTCCAAATGATGTCAAATTTGTGACCATTTTTAAGGTTTTTGAAGAGATACAAATTTTATAAAGAAACTTTTCTCATTTGGAGCTCACATAAAACGTTAGGCAAGTTGGAATAATTGAACATGTGTGTAATACCCCCAAAATTTACCCTTCATTTATCCTGGAAGCATACGCTTTACACCTCATGCATGCATTCATTTTTAGGTCATTTAGCATTTGCATTTCATCATGGCAATCGGAATCGGATCCAAGAAGCTTGAACATCATCCAGGACACTTTGTGGGCTCTATTTAGATGATCAGTCAACACAAGGGAAAGACTTGAGTTACTTCCAACAAGGGTCTATTCGTCAGTCAAAACGTTAATCTTGAAGGAGCTAAGGTTTGTTCATGAGCTGTCATGCTCGCTAGGCGAAGTCCACGTGTTTTGAAGAAAAAAAAACGAAAAACGAAAAGAAAAAAAAAAGAAGAAAAAAATAAATAAATAAAAGAAAAAATCTTGGACTTGGACCTCTCTCATTTGAGCCCACAGGTCCACAAAAATCAGGTTATAAATTCAGAGTTTCAGTGAAACAAAAGGCAATTCTATTCCTATTACCCTGGCTGGAAAAAGATAGTGAGAGAAGAGCTAACAGAGTTCAGAGCAGCCTCCAAACCCTAGAGGGAACTCAACTGCACAGAATCACCTCTGCCTCACATAAACCCTAAAGATTGTTTTGTAAACCTCACGGGTGCAACTCAATTTCAATCAAGCTCTCCAATCAGGTTTGCCCTTATTCCCATTACCTTTAAGCTTTGAATTTGAATACTCTGAATGTTTGAGGTATTATGGGTGAATTTGATACCCTTTTGATGCATGTGTTTTTTGTGAATTTTAATGGCATGATTCATGTGGTTACATTTTGATTTGCGGGCAACCCTTGATTACCCTATTTTTTTGTCTCTAACCTGTTTGTTGAGTTTTTGTGAGGGCTCACATGACTTTTGTAGGGATAACTTGCGTGGTTTTCCACTTTATTTGTGGGATACCCCCTGGAGTTTCATTCCGATTACCTGTACTGACTCACTTTCTTTGATGGTGTTAGCTTGGGAGGATCTCAGGGTTTCCTTGTTCCGTTAATTACTGTTACTTCGGATCTTTATCCGTGTGGTACTTTTACATTTTCCCGCATTTTACTGCTTTCCTAGCTGGAAGACCTCGATATGAGGCAATGTTTTTGTGTGTTTATGTCTTTTTACAGGTTCCTTCGTCAAGGACTGCCCTTTTGCATGAGCATCCCAAACCCTAACCCTTCATTGATTTTTCTTCTCCTAAACACACGTTTACTCCTTCTACTACAGATGAGTAAGTCTCCAAAGGTCGAGCATCCGGTAGATTGCGTAGTAACGTCGTTCGTCCAAAACCCAATCCATAACCCCGTAGTTAGCCGAACTACGGCTTGCTCTGATTCTCATTCCAGATGAGATACGTAGGCATAAGACGCGATGTCTTAGCGAGCACACATCCCCCAAACCCATAGGTCAGCCGAGCTACGAAGACTCTGATTCTCATATTCAAATGAGATACGTACGCAGTGGATGCGACATCTGCGCGAGTCATTTTCATTTAACCCCTTTTTTAGTAAACAGCACAAGATAAACTCACACCCTTTAGACAAGAACTACAAAAGTGGATCCCGTAGAGTACTACAGATGCGTAGGGGTGCTAATACCTTCCCTTCGCATAACCGATTCCTGAACCCAAGATTTGGTTGCGAGACCTTGTCTTTTCCTTTCCTCTTTTCAGGTTTACTTCGAGCGTTTCCTTTCCCTCCTTTGGGATAAATAACGCACGTGGCGACTCTTCTGTCATTTTCTTTCGCCGGTTGTTTTTTTGCACACTGTATTTTTCAGGTTGCGACAACTGGCGACTCTGTTGGGGACCCGATTTCCCTAAGCGAGTCCCTCCTAGCTTTTGTAGTTTGTTTGTTTATTGGGTGTTCATGCTTTTGTACAGTTATTTACCTGCTTTACCTTATTGCATTGTGTACATATCATTGTTGTATCTGTTGGCTGGCTATGACTGCTTGGTGATCTTTGTGAGATGAGTTCTATACCCGAACTCGAGTGCACTTAGGATAGGAGAATGGCATAGTCTTGTCGACTTGTGTGGAGTTACTCCTTAGCAAGTTGACTTGCAAGCCCATTCACATGGTGGAGGTCATGTTGAGATTAATAATGTCACACAAGTAAGTTGTGGTTAGACATTACTTTTTCCAATATAGACCTTAGAAGCCGAGGACCTTAGTTTACCAAACCCATCTTGGCCTATTCGTAGGACGTAGTGCGAAAGTCGTTCAAGTGTAAGATTTGATACGATTGTTACACGATACTACACTCATAAGAATCTCTCTTGAGAATATTTTTGGAATACGAGTAGTCGTTCCTCCGATAATATCCGAAAGATGGGATTATGACTATGGGAACCTTTTGTAGAACATGTTTGGCAGGTTTAAACCTTAGTACACTCCTTTTGGGTGGTTCTTAACCTAACTCCATGCTCGTGACTTGCAACAAACCGTTGATTCATGGTTGATCCGATCAGGTATCCTTAATATCAACGAAACTTGGATGTTGATAAGGTGTAAACCATAATCCACCAAAATGGGTGGTTGATATTAAGGATAACATGATCCATCCCATGACCTTTGTTTGGTGTGCTCTTAATTTCTCTCCAGACAGTGCAACCTGACAGATGTTCATGCAGATACAGCGGTCCTGATTCCCATGCCACTGCACTGCATTCACATCATTTTACATCACATCATTTTGCATTCATAATCATTCACACATGTTTATCCATTTCTGTGGGGTTTATATCTTCTACTTGATTCTAGTCGGAATTTTCTTGGTTCTCATCAACGACTTAGTCTTTTTTTTACATCGTTTATCTATTGAGAGACTGGGATCAAGGGGGTAGAATACCTTTGGAATTGATAAACATGTCATTGCATTTACATATTCAATAGCATGTCTTGCATAACAGGTACCGCCACAGTGTTCTCAGTTTGTTTGGTGTTCAATCCGCAGGATAGCTGACCCAGGCATTCACCGGTACGGTACCCGCAGAAACCAACAGAGAGTAATGGAAAGCCTACAGGCAGAGTTCGCCGAGATGAAAATCCGCATGAATCAATTCATGGATGTGGTTCAAGGGGTGGCTCAGGGACAGTTAGAGCTCAGGCAGATGATACAGAGGAATCCCCCTGCTCAACCAGAGACGGTGACTGATCCTCCAGCTGGAGAGGCTAATGGACCCAATGGACCAGGGCCTATCCCAATCCTATATGTCACCTCCGGTCAACAGCCCGTTCATGATGATCAGGACGATCAGTTCCCCCTGCTGCGGGAAGACTTTGGTATGGGTCATGGTGTGGACTCCATGTTTAGAAGATTGGAAGAGAGGTTGAAGGCAGTGGAAGGACAGAATCCTCTGGGAGTACATGTTGCTGACTTGAGGCTGGTCCCAGGTGTGAGAGTGCCACCGAAATTCAAGGTCCCGATATTTGACAAATATAATGGAAACTCTTGCCGGAAGACCCATGTGCAAGCCTATTTCCGTAAAATGGTTGCATACTCCGATGACGAAAAGTTGCTTATGTACTTTTTCCAGGACAGCCTAGCTGGGGCATCCCTGGAATGGTATATGAGGCTGGACAGAGCCCACATCCGTTGCTGGAGGGATTTGGCTGAGGCTTTCATGAAGCAGTATCAGTATAATACAGACATGGCTCCGGACAGAACTCAACTTCAAAATCTGTCTCTTAAAAGCAATGAGTGCTTCAGAGAATACGCTCAACGCTGGAGAGAAACAACTTCCCGTGTTCAACCTCCTATGTTGGAGAAGGAAATGGCTAACATGTTCATGAACACTCTGCCAAGACCTTATTTGGAGCACCTGGTAGGTTGCAATGCCTCCAATTTTGCTGATGTAGTCTCTACCGGAGAGAGGGTGGAGAATTACCTGAGGACATACAAGACCCAGAGTGGAGATGGATCCTCATCAGGGGTGAAGAAGCCGTTCATTCAGGGACAGAAGAGGAGAGAAGGGGATGCAAGTGCCATATCTTCTTATCAGAATAGGGATAACCGGAGGAATAACTTTCAGAACTATCATCAGCAACCGTATATTGCGGCTGTGACCATTCCAGCTGCAGCACCACTACAACAACAACAACCACAACGTCAACCAGCTCAGTACCAACCACAACAACCGGGTAACAGACCCGCCTATCAACCGAGGCCAAGGACGATGGACCGGCGTTTCGACACTCTTCCAATGTCGTACGCTCAGTTGCTTTCTAGTCTTCAACAACTACAACTTGTGCAGTTGCGCACTCTGGCTCCTCCCGTTGGTAGGCTTCCGGTGGGTTATGACGCCAACGCTAGGTGTAGTTTCCACTCTGGGGCACCTGGCCACAATATTGAGAACTGCAAAGCCTTAAAGCACGTAGTTCAGGACCTCATTGATTCAAAGGCCGTTAACTTTGCACCAGCTCCTAATGTCGTCAACAATCCCATGCCCCAGCATGGTGGAGCCAACGCTAACATGGTTGAAGGAGAAGTCAAATTAGTCTCTGCGGTCAACAATGAAGATGGGGATAGTGATTGCGACATCGATAACTGGGTGCGTCCGAGAATCCCGGGTGAAGTTCTCAACAATTGGTCTTCTGAGGAGATTGTCCAAGCCACTTTTCTGGAGGAGTAATTTTCTTTGTTTATTCATGCATATCCAAGTCTTACGTTCCGCCAGGGCGTAATGACTCATTGTAGGGCTCATCTATGTGACACTTGCATTTTTTATCATAAATAAAGGACGTCTTTTTGCATTCAAATATTTCGTTCCCTGTCTTTCTATTTTTGCAGTTTTTCAAAAAAAATGGCAATGTTTTGTTTAGTTTCCACTTTTTTTTCACACTCATAAGCACATACCATCACTCATGCAGATGCACATCACCGGATCCTATTGATAACGATTCTGCTATGGCTCGCTTCGACTTTGAAAATCCAATCTTTCAAGCTGAAGAAGAGGGTGATGAAGACTCTGAACTCCCCGAAGAACTTACCAGGTTATTAAAACAAGAGGAAAGGGTCATTCAACCGCATCAAGAGTATGTTGAAGTAATTAATCTCGACACCGAGGACGCCAAGAGAAAAATCAAGATAGGGGTTGCTTTGGAAGACAATGTGAAGAAGGGGTTGATTAAATTGCTGCAAGAGTATGTTGACATCTTCGCTTGGTCTTATCAGGACATGCTAGGGCTTGACACAGACATCGTGGTACATCGCTTGCCGCTCAAAGAAGGTTGTCCTCCAGTCAAGCAGAAGCTCAGAAGAACAAGACCAGAGATGGCTGTCAAGATAAAGGAAGAAGTGCAAAAACAGTTGGATGCAGGGTTTCTAGCAGTCACAAATTATCCGCCATGGGTTGCAAATATCGTTCTGATACCTAAGAAGGATGGAAAGGTACGGATGTGTGTTGACTACCGGGATCTGAACAGGGCTAGTCCTAAAGATGATTTCCCCTTACCTCACATTGACGTTTTGGTGGATAACACGGCTCAGTTCTCGGTATTCTCCTTCATGGATGGCTTTTCTGGCTATAATCAAATTAAGATGGCACCAGAAGACATGGAGAAGACAACATTCATAACCCCATGGGGCACCTTCTGCTACAAGGTGATGCCGTTTGGTCTGAAAAATGCCGGAGCAACATATCAGCGAGCGATGGTGACTCTGTTCCATGATATGATTCATCATGAAATCGAGGTTTATGTTGATGATATGATTGCCAAATCTCAGACAGAAGAAGAACATTTGGTGAATTTGCAGAAACTGTTTGAGCGTTTGAGGAAATTCAAGCTGAGGCTTAATCCGAACAAGTGTACTTTTGGGGTGAGATCTGGAAAACTACTGGTTTTTGTTGTTAGCAGAAAAGGGATTGAGGTGGATCCGGCCAAATTGAAAGCGATACAGGAAATGCCTGAGCCAAGAACAGAGAAACAAGTCTGTGGTTTCTTAGGGAGGTTGAACTACATTGCAAGGTTCATCTCTCACCTAACAGCCACGTGTGAGGCAATATTCAAATTGTTGAGAAAAGATCAGGCTATCAGGTGGAATGATGATTGTCAAAGGGCGTTCGAGAAGATAAAAGAGTATTTGCAGAATCCTCCTATCCTTGTGCCTCCGGTCCCAGGGAGACCGCTGATTATGTATTTGACAGTACTAGACAATTCCATGGGTTGTGTTCTCGGTCAACACGACGAGACAGGTAGGAAAGAGCATGCCATCTACTATCTGAGTAAGAAATTCACAGATTGCGAGTCGAGATACTCAATGCTTGAAAAAACATGTGTGCACTTGCATGGGCTGCGAAGCGATTGAGACAATACATGCTGTCTCACACAACCTTACTGATCTCCAAAATAGATCCAGTCAAGTATATATTTGAGAAGCCAGCTCTCACCGGAAGAGTTGCTCATTGGCAAATGGTACTGACAGAGTACGACATCCAGTATACTTCCCAGAAAGCCATCAAGGGGAGTATTCTGTCAGACTATCTTGCTCAACAGCCGGTTGAAGATTATGAGCCGATGAAGTTTGATTTTCCAAATGAAGACATCATGTTCCTCAAGATGAAAGACTGTGAAGAGCCAGTTGTTGAAGAGGGACCTGATCCAGACGAAAAGTGGACTTTAATGTTTGATGGGACCGTCAACGCCAGAGGAAGTGGAATTGGTGCTGTCATTACAACTCCGAAAGGTGCCCACATGCCTTTCACCGCTCGTCTGACTTTCGAGTGCACCAATAATGAAGCTGAGTATGAAGCCTGTATCTTGGGTATTGAGCAAGCCATTGATTTGAGAATCAAGACTTTGGACATCTTCGGAGATTCAGCTCTGGTAATCAACCAAGTGAATGATGATTGGAACACTCTCCAGCCTACTCTGGTCCCCTACAGAGATTACACGAGAAGACTGTTGACTTTCTTCACGACAGTAAAGTTGTATCATATGCCTCGTGATGAGAACCAGATGGCAGATGCTCTTGCTACTCTATCCTCCATGATCAACGTGATTCGGTGGAACCATGCTCCCAAGATCGACGTGATGCGCCTTGATAGGGCCGCATATGTGTTTGCTGCTGAACTGGTAGTTGATGACAAGCCCTGGTATCACGACATCAAGTGCTTTATGAAGAATCAAGAGTACCCTGCAGGGACATCCAACAATGATAGAAAGACTTTGAGAAGATTGGCAGGGAGTTTCTTCTTGAACAAAGACGATGTGCTGTATAAGAGGAACTTCGACATGGTTCTGCTTAGATGCGTGGATAGACACGAAGCAGACATGTTAATGCAGGAAGTTCATGAAGGCTCCTTCGGTACTCATGCCGGCGGACATGCAATGGCTAAGAAATTGTTGAGAGCAGGTTATTATTGGATGACCATGGAATCTGATTGTTTCAAATATGCTCGGAAGTGCCATAAATGCCAGATTTATGCTGATAAGGTGCATGTGCCGCCGAATCCTTTGAATGTGATGTCTTTGCCGTGGCCTTTCGCTATGTGGGGCATCGATATGATTGAAAAGATTGAGCCGACCGCTTCCAATGGGCATCGCTTCATCCTTGTTGCCATCGACTATTTCACCAAGTGGGTCGAAGCAGCGTCATTTGCGAAGGTCACCAGACATGTGGTTGCCCGATTCATCAAGAAATAAATCATTTGTCGCTATGGGATTCCCGAAAGAATCATTACTGATAATGGTTCTAATCTCAACAACAAAATGATGAAGGAGTTGTGCCAAAACTTCAACATTCAGCATCACAATTCTTCCCCTTACCGCCCTAAGATGAACGGTGCTATTGAAGCGGCAAATAAGAACATAAAGAAGATTGTGCAGAAGATGGTCGTTACGTACAGAGATTGGCATGAGATGCTACCCTTCGCCTTGCATGGGTACCGTACTTCAGTACGTACATCGACCGGGGCAACCCCTTACTCCCTTGTGTATGGTATAGAAGCAGTCCTACCTGTTGAAGTGGAGATTCCTTCTCTAAGAGTCCTGTTGGATGTCAAGTTAGACGAAGCTGAATGGATTCGGACAAGGTTTAATGAGTCGAGTCTTATCGAAGAGAAGCGAATGGCAGCCATTTATCATGGGCAGTTGTATCAAAGTCGGATGAAGAGAGCCTTTGATCAGAAAGTGCATCCTCGATGCTTCTAGGTCGGAGATTTGGTGTTGAAAAGGATCCTTCCTCCTCAGACAGATCACAGGGGCAAGTGGACTCCTAACTATGATGGACCGTATATTGTCACCAAGGTTTTTGATGGTGGGGCCTTAATGCTTGCAATGATGGATGGTGAAAACTTCACTTCCCCAGTGAACTCAGACGCAGTAAAAAAATACTTCGCATGAAATAGACCCACTGGACAATAAAAAGAGTAGTCCAGGAAAAAATGGGCATCCCGGCGAACCAAGAAAATGAAAAAGGTTCGGGCAAAAATTAGGGATTAAAAGTGAAAAGATTGTACACCCGGTAAGTTGAAAACCTTAAAAGGCAACTTAGGCAAAAATAGGTATCCCGGTGGATTAAAAACCCGAAAAGGGCGATCCAGGCAAAATTTAGGGATTAAGCGAATGACTGCGTTCTGAGTAGTTCTGAATCTCATCTCGTGTCAATGACTGGAAACTTTTGAAGGATAGGAAACAGTCCAATCACTCTTTTCAGAAAGCTGATCATCTGGAGGATCTTGAAGACGAGCAAGTCATAGCAGAATTGGAACCCAATAGAAATCCATTTCACATTGCCATTAGATTAATGTTTGTTTTTATCTGTTGTGTGATTACCTCTTTCCAGGGATTGCTTCCTGATGTAAATGCCTATTCAGAGACCGTTCAATCAATAAAATCATGTTATTCAGTATATCTCTATTTTCATTTTCATTTTTCTGTTTTGTTTGCAAAAATGACGTCCGAATTTTTTGATAAACATTGCATCATGACACATAAGAGCTTTACAGGTACATGCTTAATAAACATTTAAAATTGCTGTAAATTTTAAGTGCTTTGATCGTCTATTCAGAACAGGTACCCTCGGGGCATTTCCTTAAAATCCCTTGCAGATGATCGTGAATGTTTTCCGCCAACAGACGAATTCGGTATCTTATCCCTGCAGAGCTAATCAGAGCGTTGGATTCTTCAATCCCCAGCAGGTTCTCACCACTATACCTCCCCCTAAGCGGTGGTTTCAGATTATACACTCCCTAGTAGAGTTGACAGTGTCAGACTATATACCCCCAGCGGAGTTGACAGTTCCATACTGTATCTTCCCAGCAGAAGCGGCTGCTCCTCAGAGTTCGAGGCCAGATTGATAATCCCAATGCCAGATCCATGGTTTCTTTCCTTGAAGCAGAACCTCGGTACCGTATCGGTGTTTGCTTCCCCTGCTGAGGCATCTCTCGCAGATCGTGGTTGCCAGAACCACTATCGCTTTCCCCAACAGCAGGTTTTCAGTGTCGTTCTCTCCCCAGTCAGAATCTCGGTATTTCGTCATTGCTAGAACACCGTGTGGCGGGTCATTTCCCCACAGAATTCTTTGCGCTGTGCATCTCCAGCAGCCTTGCCAGGGTCCAGAAGATGGTGATCATTTCCCCAACAGATCCCCTTGCCTCAGCTTGGCATTCTACCCAGCATTTCGCATCCCTGCATGTAGAATCATATTGCATTGCAAATCGCGTAGCATTTCCATTTCCATGGAGCATTACGCCATTGAAAAATTCAAACATACGCATGTAAGTATAAAACATTCTCGGTATCCCAAGTGATAAGCCAAAAGTTGTTTCCAGTACTCAGACTGAAGATTGTTCATGACTTACCTTTGTTATCCCTAGCAAGTGTCATTGGCCCATGCGCCGCCTCTATTATCGTTCCCTATTTCTGCCGATGCTGACAGGCATGAAGTTTCCAGTATTCAGACCGAAGTGGCATTCAGGCCAGTTTTCCGATGTTCAGATCGAAGAAGTTTCCGACGTTCAGGTCGACGCAACTTGTGGTGTTCAGGCCAGTTTTCCGATGTTCAGATCGAAGAAGTTTCCGACGTTCAGGTCGATGCAACTTGTGGCGTTCAGGCCAGTTTTCCGATGTTCAAATCGAAGAAGTTTCCGACGTTCAGGTCGATGCAATTTGTGGCGTTCAGGCCAGCTTTCCGATGTTCAGATTGAAGAAGTTTCCGACATTCAGGTCGATGCAACTTGTGGCATTCAGGCCAATTTTCCGATGTTCAGATCGAAGAAGTTTCCGACGTTCAGGTTGATGCAACTTGTGGCGTTCAGGCCAGTTTTCCGATGTTCAGATCGAAGAAGTTTCTGACATTCAGGTCGATGCAACTTGTGGCATTCAGGCCAATTTTCCGATGTTCAGATCGAAGAAGTTTCCGACGTTCAGGTCGACGCAACTTGTGGCATTCAGGCCAGCCCCTCGGTGTTCAAACCGATATTAATAATCTCATATCTCCCGATGTTCAGATCGAAGTCATTTCTAGTATTCAGACTGATGAGCGGCATTCAGGCCATGGTTATTTCTGTGTTACCATTTATTTTGGTATCCAGGTTAACATTCTTTTTCGGTATTCAGACTGACTCTCACCGTACCAGACGGATTCTTCTTTCAAGACCACCTTTTTGCCGATTCTGACAGGCATTGTTACTTTACTTCATTTCAGTGCAAATTTTCGGGCTTTTATTGTATTCAATCTCTTGATACCTCGAAAGCACGAAAGTCGCTGCTATCTTCTTTCCAGGTCTCCAGTTGATTGAATAGGGGCAACTGTAATACCCCAAAATTTACCCTTCATTTTTCCTGGAAGCATACGCTTTACACCTCATGCATGCATTCATTTTTAGGTCACTTAGCGTTTGTATTTCATCATGGCAATCGGAATCGGATCCAAGAAGCTTGAACATCATCCAGGACACTTTGTGGGCTCTATTTAGATGATCAGTCAACACAAGGGAAAGACTTGAGTTACTTCCAACAGGGGTCTATTCGTCAGTCAAAACGTTAATCTTGAAGGAGCAAAGGTTTGTTCATGAGTTGTCATGCTCGCGAGGCGAAGCCCACGTGTTTTGAAAAAAAGAAGAAAAAAGAACGAAAAACGAAAAAAATAAAATAAATAAATAAATAAATAAAAGAAAAAATCATGGACTTGGACCTCTCTCATTTGAGCCCACAGGTCCACAAAAATCAGGTTATAAATTCAGAGTTTCAGTGAAACAAAAGACAACTCCATTCCTATTACCCTGGCTGGAAAAAGATAGTGAGAGAAGAGCTAACAGAGTTCAGAGCAGCCTCCAAACCCTGAAGGGAACTCAACTGCACAGAATCACCTCTGTCTCACATAAACCCTAAAGATTGTTTTGTAAACCTCACGGGTACAACTCAATTTCAATCAAGCTCTCCAATCAGGTTTGCCCTTATTCCCATTACCTTTAAGCTTTGAATTTGAATACTCTGAATGTTTGGGGTATTATGGGTGAATTTGATACCCTTTTGATGCATGTGTTTTTTGTGAATTTTAATGGCATGATTCATGTGGTTACATTTTGATTTGGGGGCAACCCTTGATTACCCTATTTTTTTTGTCTCTAACCTATTTGTTGAGTTTTTGTGAGGGCTCACATGACTTTTGTAGGGATAATTTGCGTGGTTTTCCACTTTATTTGTGGGATACCCCCTGGAGTTTCATTCCGATTACCTGTACTGACTCACTTTCTTTGATGGTGTTAGCTTGGGAGGATCTCAGGGTTTCCTTGTTCCGTTAATTACTGTTACTTCGGATCTTTATCCGTGTGGTACTTTTACATTTTCCCGCATTTTACTGCTTTCCTAGCTGGAAGACCTCGATAGGAGGCAATGTTTTTGTGTGTTTATTTCTTTTTACAGGTTCCTTCGTCAAGGACTGCCCTTTTGCATGAGCATCCCAAACCCTAACCCTTCATTGATTTTTCTTCTCCTAAACACACGTTTACTCCTTCTACTACAGGTGAGTAAGTCTCCAAAGGTCGAGCATCCGGTAGATTGCGTAGTAACGTCGTTCGTCCAAAACCCAATCCATAACCCCGTAGTTAGCCGAACTACGGCTTGCTCTGATTCTCATTCCAGATGAGATACGTAGGCATAAGACGCGATGTCTTAGCAAGCACACATCCCCCAAACCCATAGGTCAGCCGAGCTACGAAGACTCTGATTCTCATATTCAGATGAGATATGTATGCAGTGGATGCGACATCCGCGCGAGTCATTTTCATTAAACCCCTTTTTTAGTAAACAGCACAAGATAAACTCACACCCTTTAGACAAGAACTACAAAAGTGGATCCCGTAGAGTACTACAGATGCGTAGGGGTGCTAATACCTTCCCTTCGCATAACCGACTCCCGAACCCAAGATTTGGTTGCGAGACCTTGTCTTTTTCTTTCCTCTTTTCAGGTTTACTTCGAGCATTTCTTTTCCCTCCTTTGGGATAAATAACGCACGGTGGCGACTCTTCTGTCATTTTCTTTCGCCGGTTGTTTTTTCGCACACTGTATTTTTCAGGTTGCGACAATGTGGCTTGACACTTAGAAAATATTTTGACATGTTGAAATTTCCAAACTTCCACATCAAAATTCACCATGATACAAGTTACAAATGGAAAAATGTTCAACATAAGAGTTGTTCCTCTTGATCTAAGCTTTCGAAAGTGTCCTAATTCATTTATTTTGGACAAAGTTTGAGGGGTCTGCGCATGGCTTAAACAGGGTTGTATCAGTTGGCAAGATTCATGCTTCAAATGTTTAAATAACTTTGCCTTGCAATCCAACCTTCATGCAGACCTCATTTCAGTTGATTGTGGACCTTTTTGCATTGCTTCATGGGCTTGCACACGCCCATGCAAGCATGTATATTGCATTGCCAATTTTGGAAGTAATTTCAAGTGTGCAAATAACACTTCCCATTTTCTATAAATAGAGGTCTAATGCTTCAGTTTCAAGGACCTTGCGCGCCAGCTTTGCCCCCAAACATTCAAACCCTCACAATTCAAAGGAAAACCTGAAAAATTTCAATTGAAATTTGAGTTTGAATCTCACTGTTTGGAGATTCAAAAACTCCAGGATCCAAAGCTTTGCATTACTCTTAAGCCACTTCCATAGGTTCCATAAGTAAGATCAAGCATGAATTGAAGCAAGAGAGATCCATTTCTGCACATCATTGAAGGTATTTTTCCAGATTTTTCTTCTCTTTGATTCTCTCTCAATTCTCATCAATTCTCTTGGATCTTTGGTTGTCTGAAGTCCTACCAATGTAGGCAAGAAGATTGAGTTGCTTTGAGGTCAAATTGAAGCAACTCAGTTGACACACCTCAAAATTCAACTCCACGTATCTCTCGATATATTTCGAGTTAGGTTAAATTGAGGTGATATTCGTGATCTACGCCATTTTTTCTTTAAAATTATGTCCTCCTTTTTCATTTATGATATGGTGATGATTGAACCAGTCCGGCCAGGGTCATCGGAGAAGATGACCGGCCTTTGGCTCCGGCGATGAGCTGGAAGTGTTTAGAGCCATTGATTTATTTTAAAACATTTTAGTCTGGAGCGCTCATTGTGATTACCAAGCGTGTGGACAGTTGATTAACGTGCATCATGGAACGCGCGTTCTCCACCACTTGATCTGCCACCTCAATTAATGAGAGCGATCAAGTGGTCCACATTTTTTTTATTATCTGATTTTTATTTTTATTCCTTTGATTTTCATTAATTCATATTAATTTTAATATTGATCCAAAAAATATTAGAGCTTCACCATTTTTTTTAAATAAAATCCTTTTTCATTTTCTGAATTAAAATTATTTTTTGGATCATTATTAATATTTTTCATGATTTAATTGATTTTGTGAATATTTTTAATTGTTTAAAAATACTTTTAAGTTTCCAAACATTCTGAAGTTTTTTCTCCAAGGTCCTTTGACCTTGTTTGACCTATGATAAATCTCATGTCCATTCCTTTGGTGTTTTGATGAGGTTTTAAGAAATTGACCAACCATATTAAATTTAATGCATTATTTGAAATATTTTTAATTGATTAAATGCCAAATTAATTGTGTAGAGCCATTCTAATTGCATTTGTGAGTTTGACTTGTGTTGTTGGGCTTTGGTCAAAGTTGATTTGACTTAGTTAGGTTAAGGTCATTGGATTTAGGGGATTGATGGAATGTACATTCCATCTCCCAAAATGAATGAATGATCTTAACTTGGTAAAAGTTTTTCTTTGTCCAATTTGAGTTTGATCCATTTCCCCTCCCTCTTCATCTCATTCCCTTTCTTTATGCATTCATGTCATGGACCTATGATATCTCAACATCCTAAGGCTAGTTGATTGCAAAATCAACATAAGTATGGATGAGATTAGGTCCCCCACTTTGCATATTCTTTTTGTGCATGGTATGTTTCATGAGCATAGTTCATCATACTATTTCTCTAACATGCATTAACACCAAAATTATATTCCCGACCTCAAATTGTTGTGACTTCTACATAAATCCAATTACGATTGCTTAACATAGCGCTAAATTTTTACACAAAAGGCATAGCATTCTAGTTAGTGAGATTGTAAGTCTCCACTCTTTCATGGTATTGTGTGGAAGCTTGGCTTTTTTCCCTTCCTTTGGAAGATGTCTTGGTTTAAGGATCCATGCTTGTGATAAGTGGGTTGAGTGTTCTCCAAAGAATGACTTAAACAAAAGAGCAAAAGCAAAAGAAATACTAACTTCTGACTTATTAACAACTAACATTTAATTTCAAGTCCTTTGTTTTAATGCACTTTAATTATTAAAGCTTTATTCATTTTCCATTATTCATACCATTCTAATTATTTATGTTAATGTCATTTTCACTTTGTCCACTTGGACCATATTTTGTGATATATTTTGTTTGTGTATTATGTTTGTTTGTGTGGTCTTTGACCATTAATGTACATAATAATAACAAAAACCCTAAAAAACATCTTGAGTAGACTATTGGTTTGATCCAAGACTATTGGACTTAGAATTTAGGCAACACTCCCTATGCAAAGGACTTGGCCAATGTCATCTTTCATGTAACCAAGTGCTTGACAATTGAAACTTCATCTGATGCAATATTGAAGATCCATTTGAGTTCATCTGCAACATGATCATTATGAAGCTGTTATTTTGAACTTGTGACTTATGCCATCTTTGGATGCATCTGCTATATGGGCAAATTTAAAGAAGATCATAGAGTTGCTAAGCTTGGATGGGGCTATCTTTATTTGATGCCTTGCTCTTCAAGTTGATATTTTGTGCATTGTTTATTGCTTGATTCTAAAGTCCAAGGGAATTGTGGGTTTCTATATGACATTCTTGTCTATTGGATTGCAACCCATTAATCAGATCTTTTCAACTCTCAACTTTTAAATTTGTGCTTAGGATTAGTCTCTTCATCTCCTCCCCACTTCTTTAACTTCAAAATCTCTCCCTCCTTTTTTAAAAATATGTTATTTGCTTGTGTTTGTTGATTTCTAAACTTTGATCACTTTTGCAAACTAGAAACTTTGGCCTTATGCCATTGCATTTTCAAACTCGTTTTCTTAATCAAACTTGTAAATGAACTTAACTATACTTGACTTAAAATTTCAAAAGCCAAAAATAACTAACACTCATTGAAATCATTTTAGGCCTTTGTGCCTTTCAAACTTAATTTTTTGTTAAAATCAATGCACTCACTTTAAAATTGATACCACGAACTACGAGGTTTTGATCCCTCATTTTTATGTTGGTTCGTAGGCACAAGTTCGAAGGTCTTGTCAAACACAAAAATATAATTATTGAATTCTTTTCTCATCCCTCCATTCTATTTATTGCAAATATCTTTTATATAAAAACACATATGCACACAAAAAAGGACTCCCTAGGAGTACCTAGGACACTTTGGGTGCTAACACCTTCCCTCTGTGAACCAACCCCCTTACCTGTAATCTCTAGCATTTTATTAGTTTTGATTTGAAAACTTCTTATCTTCTGGGTTTTGTTCGTACTTTTTCCTTTTCCCTTGGAAACAATAAAAGCATGGTGACGACTCTTGTTTATTTGACGTCTAGCTTATCCATAGCTTGATGGTCATGAATTTACCGCTACAGAAATTAAGTGGCGACTCTGCTGGGAAGTAGTCTCCAGTGGGTTTAGCCTACTTTTTTTATGTATATAACTGTATATTTGATGTATGTATATTTGTTTGTGTGATATAATCTGTTTGTTTTGCTTGGTGATCTCTGAGTGGTGAGATAAATTCTAATCCGAACTTGAGTGAAATTAAGATAGGAGGATGGTATAGTCATGTTCGACTTGTGTGGAGTAGTCCTTAACAAGTTGGCTTGAGACCCATCTACTCAGTGGAGACCCTTTTGGATTTGGGAATGTCACACAAGTATTTTTGGTTAGGCATTACTATCTCTAATTTGGGGTCCGAGAAGCTGAGGACCGTAGAACATTTAACCCCTCTTAGCCTATTTAGGACGTAGTGCGGAGACTGTTAAAGTGTAGACTTGATAACAGTTGTTACGCGATACTACACTCAGACGGGTTTCTCTTGAGAATATTATGGGTTGATGAGTCAGTCATCCTAACCTGTAATATTCAATAGATGGAATTAAGACTCTGGGAACTTTTTAGAACATGATCTACAGGTTTTATCCTTAGTTCACTCCTTTGGGATGGTTCTTACCCAGACTCCATGCTCGTGACTTACAACAAACCCTTGGTTCTTGGTTGATCCAATCAAGTCTTGTCAAATCAATGGAACTTGGGTGTTGATAAGGTGAAAACCATAATCCACCAAAATGGATGATTGATCTTGACAATGACTTGATTCATCCCTTGACCTTTGTTTGTTTGCCTTGTGTGTGATCCCTTATTCGTGATTGTTTTATTCATGCATTCATGCACATCATAACATTCATCACACAAAATTTTCAAGGAACTGAGGTGTTATTTGCAAATATTTTCAGACCACGGATTATGGACGAAGGAACACTAAGAAGTACAGTTTCAGATGTCCTGATTTGAAAGAGTTAAAGAAGCTAGCATCTTTTGTATTAGATCCCTTGGACTTTATGCAACGTCATGGGAAGCTTCTGTCTATCTTATCTGCTGATATGGTTGAAGGACTTTTGAGTGTATTAATGCAGTTCTATGATCCTCTCTATCGTTGCTTCACTTTTATGGATTATCAGCTTGTGCCTACGTTGGAGGAGTATGCCCATCTCTTGGGGATACCTGTTTCTAACAAAGTGTCATTTAGTGGATTGGAAGAGATTCTCAGGTCTCATCTTATTGTTGAAGCTTTTCACTTGAAGAATTCTGAGATAAAGGCTCATTGGGTGAAGAAAGAAGGATTGTTTGGGTTTCCTTCTGATTTCCTCATCAAGAGAGCTAATACCTTTGCTCAAGCCGGTAGTGTGGACGTTTTTGAAGCTATCTTTGTGTTGCTCATCTATGGTCTAGCTTTGTTCCCTAACATTGACGATTTTGTTGATGTTAACACCATTAAAATTTTCTTGATTGGGAATCCTGTTCCTACTCTGTTAGGTGATATGTACTTCTCTTTGCATCTAAGGAATTCTAAAGGTGGTGGAACGATTGTCTGTTGCATTCCTCTTCTGTACAAGTGGTTTATTTCGCACTTGCCTCAGACACCTGCTTTTGTGGAGAACAAACAATGTCTACGGTGGTCTCAGAGACTTATATCTCTCATTAATGATGATATAGTTTGGTATGATCCTTCATTAAGCAGTTTGGAGATTATTAATAGTTGTGGTGAATTCTCTAATGTGTCTCTCATTGGTACACAAGGAGGAATTAACTACGACCCTGCTTTGCCTCGTTGTCAACTTGGGTTCCCCTTGAGAGACAAAACTAATAACACCTTGTTAGAAGGTATTTTCTATAAAGAGGGTAAAGATCCCCAACATTTGAAGCAGAAGATTGTGCATGCTTGGCATAATGTGCATAGGAAAGGAAGATCCGAGCTTGGTCCATGCAATTGTGTAGCTTTGGAAGCTTACACTCTTTGGGTGAAGAAAAAAGCTTTGGAGTTGAAGATGCCTTATCCTTGTGAGAGACCTATGTATATGGTTGTGGTTGAGCCATTAACTATCCCTAACCAGGATGTAGAGGAGTTGGAAGACGCACTCGCCAAGATAAAACAAGAGAAAGATATGTGGGGATAGTGTTTCCATGCTTTGAGCAGAAAGCATGAAGAGTTGTAGCTTGAGTCTAAGGACAAGGATGCACTTATTGAGCTATTTGAAGACCGAGTGACAAAGAGACAAAGAGATCCAGAGGTTTCATCTTCCTCTAGTATGCCTCAGCCTTCCGTTGCTTGGAAGAAGATTGTTTATCAGCTTGTCCTCGAGAAGACTCAGATGAAGGCTTCTTTTGAGACCGAGATCCGATGCATTCGAAGGAAGTACGCGCCTACAACCAGATCTTCTGACGTTGTTGTTAGGGATCCTTAGGATGACTAGTATCCTTTTCTCTTGTATTTTTCATTGGGTTTCTGAAATTGTACTCAGTGTAATCCTTCCAATTATATAAATAAAAGAGATTTTTATGGTCATATCAAATTGCTGTAATTATTGTTATGTATATATATTTGCAAATAATATAGTAAGTTCCTTGAAAATAAAAATAATCAAGCATTGTGTTTCATGCATCATTTGCATAAGCAGGTTTCTCTTTCGCCAGATGTCTCATTGGTGTTTCTTCTGTGCTTCAACCAAGCTGACTCATTGATACAATACCCGCGCCAATCATTTTAAGATTATAGAGCATCTTGAACAAGAGAATAGAGACTTGAAATAGGAGATTTCCCGCCTAACTGCCATGATGGAGTCAGTGTTAGTTGCTCAGAGGCAGTCTTCTCCAACACCCGCAACTCCTCCTCCTCGGAGGACTATCATTTCCGAGGTGGCTACCTCTACCATTCCTGCAATTGCTGCTCATTTTGCACCCAACATGCCTGCCGGATTCCTGTGGGGAATGCCGCCAAACTTCGTACCTGAAGGCTTTGCACCTATGTTTGCTTCTATGTCGGCATCTAGCCCAGTCATGTCTATGCCGCCGCCTGTTGTGCACACCCTGCCTCGTGTAGAGGACACCATCTATCATTCCGAGCCATCTGAGGGTCCAGATGTGTATGAGAAGATGGATGAGATGAAGGATCAATTCCTTGAGTTGCGCAAGGAGTTGAAAACTTTGAGGGGTAAAAACTTGTTTGGGAAGAGTGCTACAGAACTGTGTTTGGTCCCAAATGTGAAGATTCTGGTGAAATTCAAAGTGCCTGACTTCGAGAAATACAAAGGGAATACCTGCCCACTTAGTCATTTGGCGATGTATGCCCGAAAGATGTCTACTCAAACGGACAATGATCAGTTGTTGATCTATTATTTTCAAGATAGTTTGACTGGTGCCGCTCTGAGGTGGTACATGGGGTTGGATAGTGCGAGTATCCGCATGTTCAACGATTTAGGCGAAGCATTTGTAAAGTGGTATAAATATAATGTTGATATGGCTCCAGATAGAGACCAGTTGAGGTCATTGTCTCAGAAAGACAAGGAAACATTCAAGGAGTATGCACAGAGATGGAGAGACCTTGCTGCTCAAATTACCCCTCCTTTAGAGGAAAAGGAGATGACCAAGATTTTTCTGAAGACCATGTGCTCATTTTATTATAAGCGGATGATTGGAAGTGCCCCTAGTGACTTTACCGAAATGGTAAACATGGGGATGAGGCTAGAGGAAGGTGTCCGAGAAGGATGGTTATGTAGAGATGAGGTGTTATCCAGCAAGAGGTACGACAACAGTTTCAGTAAGAAGAAGAACTGTGAAGCTAATGCAGTGATTAGTGGGAGGCAAAGAAGGACTCAGATTAGAAGAAATCAACCACCCCATCAACATCATCATCAAGTATCTTCAGTAATCCCTGTATTTTCAAAAAATCAATCAACACCAGTTCAACAACAACAATATCAACAACAACAACCACAACAACGAACAAACATCTACAACAACAATACCAACAATCATCAGCAACAAATGTTTGAGAGGAAGAAGGTCTCTTTTGACCCAATTCCGATGACATACGCAGAGCTATATCCATCTTTGGTTCTCAAGAACCTATTACAACCAAGAAATCCTCCGCAAATCCCTGAACCACTTCCTGGTGGTACAAACCGGAACTCCGTTGTGCTTTCCATCAAGGAGCTTCCGGACATGATATATAGAACTGTTACCCCCTCAAGTATGAAGTTCAGAAGTTGGTCAAGAGTGGAATGGTGTCCTTTGAGGACCATGCACTGGACGTCAAAGCAAACCCACTCCTTGCCCATGGAAATTCATCTGTTAATATGGTGGACGGTTGTCCAGGAGAGTTCAAGGTATTTGATGTACGCTTCATTAGGAGGTCCTTGGTGATGATGCACAAGGACATTTGCTTGGTTAGTGGTTGTGAGCATGACCATGATGGTTATGAAATCTGTAGTCTCAACTCTAGGGGTTGTGTGATTGTAAAGAGAGACATCCAGCGGTTGATGGATGAAGGCTTGATCCAGATCGTTCAGTCCCGTCAAATCGATGATGATGTCAATGTTATAGTACCGGTTTTCAAGAATTCTGAAAGAGTGGTCATTCAGTATGACAACAGCAGCAGTAACAATATAAACAAGACATCGGTATCACCGTTGGTCATAAGGTTGGCGGGTCCAGTCCCGTACTCATCCGATAAAGATGTTCCTTATCAGTATAATACAACTATGGTGAAACATGATCAAGAGGTTCCTCTGCCTGCGACTAGTTCTATTGTAAGCATTGCTGATGTTACCAAGGTGACCCGCAATGGTCGTGTGTTTGGGCCGGTGTTTCCAAAGAATGTAGAAGATTCAACCGTCAGTAAGAAGGTGGAGGTGCCTGTTGTAGAATCAATTAGTGCTCTAAGGTGTCAGTCTGATGAATCCAGTAGCTTGAAGCCTAATGACGATGATTAGGTACTCAGGCTGATTAAAAAGAGTGAGTTCAACATGGTGGAGCAGCTGCTCTAAAGCCTTTTAAAGATCTCAGTATTGTCTCTGTTGATGAATTCTGAAGCACACAGAGAAGCACTGCATAAAGTTCTTGAGCAAGCGTATGTGGAACATGATGTTACGGTGGATCAATTTGATCATATTGTGGCTAACATCACTTCTTGTAATAATCTCAGTTTTTGTCATGAAGAACTCTCCGAGGAGGGTAGGAATCATAACATGGCTTTGCATATCTCCATGAACTGCAAAGATGATGCTTTGTCAAATGTGCTAGTTGATACCGGATCTTTATTGAATGTGCTTCCAAAGTCAGCTTTGTCCAAGCTGTCATATCAAGGAGCGCCTATGAGATATAGTGGCGTGATCGTCAAAGCTTTTGACGGTTCGCACAAAACTGTGATTGGCGAAGTGGATCTTTCGGTGAAGATAGGTCCGAGTGACTTCCAGATTACTTCTGAAGTAATGGATATACACCCAGCCTACAGTTGTCTGTTAGGAAGGCCGTGGATTCACGAGGCGGGAGCTGTTACCTCCATGTTGCATCAAAAGCTCAAGTTTGTTAAGAATGGAAAACTAGTTATTGTTGGAGGGGAGAAGGCACTGTTAGTCAGCCACCTGTTATCTTTCTCTTATGTTGAAGCTGAGGATGAGGTTGGAACTCCGTTCCAAGCTTTATCTATTGTTGTTGAAAAGAGAGTTGGGGCACCTCTCATTCATAGATGCAAGGAAGATTGTTGAAGATGGAAATGTTGATTAGTGGGGACAGATGGTAGAGGTCTCCGATAATAGGAACATAACCAGTTTGGGTTTCCAACAAGGTTCGTCAGCTGTCAGGACTGAAGATACGCAACTCAGTTTCCGTAGCCGAGGGTTCATTCCTGAAAATGAACAACACTTAGTTGTTGTGTTAGAGGATGAAAAAGAGGAAGATTGCACCAATTTTGTGACGCATGGAAAGGCTTGCAACAATTGGACTACTGTTGATATTCCTATTATTATGCATCGATCTAAGTAATTGCTTTTATTTGTTTTCAAAAATCCTTCTCCTATGCCTAAGGGAGAAGTGAACATTGTTTAGGCATTTTCAATTTGATCATTAATAAAATATAATTTTATTCATCCGCATCTATGATGTTTTGTTTTTTACTTTTTGCTTTATTCTGAAAATGGTAATCACAAAAAACATGAATAAATAATATAATTGTCCATCTGCATAATATTTGGTCACAAATTCACTTCTCTAAAATCCAAATATCAAATTATTATGCAACTTTGTTTCTAACCCCACTGAATACAATGATCCTTCTCCTTCTCCAAATTTTGAATTCCCTGTGTTTGAGGCTGAGGAAGAAAGTGATGAAGAAGTGAGTGATGAATTGTCTCGTCTTCTTGAACATGAAGGAAAAGCCATTCATCCATTCGAAGAGCAGGTTGAGCTAGTCAACTTGGGTTCCGAAGATGATGTGAAAGAAGTCAAGATTGGGTCTCGACTGTGTCCAGATGTTAAGAAGGGGTTGATTGATCTTCTCCGAGAATATTCAGATGTGTTTGCTTGGTCCTATCAAGACATGCCTGGTTTGGATTATGAGATAGTGGAGCATAGATTGCCATTGAAGCCAAAATGCCCGCCAATCAAGCAGAAGTTGAGAAGAAGTCATCCTGATATGGCAGTGAAGATCAAAGAAGAAGTGCAAAAGAAGATCGATGTTGGTTTCCTTGTGACTGCTGAGTATCCACAGTGGGTGGCCAATATTGTACCTGTGCTGAAGAAGGATGGAAAAGTTCGTATGTGTGTTGATTACAGAGATTTAAATAAAGCCAGTCCGATAAATGATTTCCCTCTGGCACACATTGATATGTTGGTAGACAATACAACTAAATTCAAAGTCTTTTCGTTTATGGACGGATTTTCCGGATATAATCAGATCAAGATGGCACCCGAAGATATAGAGAAGACCATATTCACTACACCCTGGGGAACATTCTGTTATAGAGTGATGCCTTTCGGTTTGAAGAACGCTGGTGCAACTTACCAGAGAGCAATGACTACTCTTTTCCATGATATGATGCATAAAGAGATTGAGGTCTATGTTGATGATATGATTGCTAAATCAATTGATGAAGAGGGACATGTTAAGCATTTGTTGAAGTTATTCTAGCGTTTGAGAAAGTATAAACTCCGCTTGAATCCCAATAAGTGTACTTTTGGTGTTCATTCTGGTAAGTTGTTGGGCTTTATTGTCAGCGAGAAGGGTATTGAGGTTGATCCTGCCAAGGTCAAAGCAATAAAAGAGATGCCTGCGCCCAGAACTGAGAAGCAAGTCAGGGGTTTTCTCGGTCGCTTGAATTATATCTCAAGATTCATTTCACACATGACTGCCACATGTGTGCCTATATTCAAGCTTCTTTGGAAAGATCAATCTTGTGATTGGACCGAAGATTTCCAGAAAGCTTTTGATGGTATCAAGGAATATCTGCTCGAACCTCCGATTTTGTCTCCACCTGTTGAAGGAAGACCATTGATCACGTATTTGATTGTGCTTGAAGATAGTGTGGGTTGTGTTCTTGGTCAGCAAGATGAGACTGGAAAGAAAGAATTTGCAATTTACTACCTTAGTAAGAAGTTCGCTGACTGTGAGACTCAGATTTCTATGCTTGAAAAGACATATTGCGCATTGGCTTAGGCTGCTAAGCGTCTGCGTCAATACATGTTTAATCATACCACTTGGTTGATATCCAAAATGGATCCAATCAAGTATATATTTGAGAAGCCTGCTTTAACTGGGAGGATTTTCCGTTGGCAGATGTTATTATCAGAGTATGATATTGAATACCGATCTTAGAAAGCAATCAAAGGTAGTATATTGGCTAACAATTTGGCTCACCAACCGATAGAAGATTACCAGTCAGTACAATATGATTTTCCCGATGAAGAGATCTTGTACCTAAAAATGAAAGATTGTGATGAACCGTTGCTTGAAGAAGGGCCAGAACCCGGTTCCCATTGGGGCATGGTATTTGATGGAGCTGTTAATCAGTATGGTAATGGCAGTGGGGTGGTGATTATTACTCCTCAGGGCATGCATTTTCCATTTACAGCTAGATTGACCTCCAAGTGTACAAACAATATGGCAGAATATGAAGCTTGCATTATGGGGCTTGAAGAGGCCATCGATCTCAAAATCAAGTATTTGGACGTCTACGGAGATTCGGCTTTGGTTGTAAATCAAATCAAAGGTGAATGGGAGACGAATCAACCCGGTTTGATACCATATAAAGATTATGCGAGGAGGATTTCAACTTTCTTTACAAAGGTTGAATTTCATCATATCCCTCGAGCTGAAAACCGAATGGCAGACGCTCTTGCAACATTGGCGTCAATGATTGTAGTGAAATATTGGAATAAGGTTACCAATTTGACTATGATACGTCTTGATAGGCCAACTCATGTGTTTGCTATTGAAGAGGTCAAATACGAAAATTCGTGGTATTATGACATTAAGTGTTTCCTCCAAAGTCATATTTACCCGTCTGGGGCATCTTTGAAAGATAAGAAGACTTTGAGAAGATTAGCTGGCAATTTCTACCTGAATGGTGATGTGCTTTACAAGAGAAACTTCGATATAGTTCTGCTCAGATGCGTGGATAGACACGAAGCAGACCTATTGATGACTGAAGTCCATGAAGGTTCCTTTGGTACTCATTCCAATGGACATGCAATGGAAAAGAAGATGTTGCGAGCAGGTTACTATTGGCTGACAATTGAATCTGACTGTTGCAAGTTTGTGAAGAAATGCCACAAGTGTCAGATATATGCAGATAAGATTCATGTTCCTCCGACTCTGTTGAACGTCATTTCTTCCCCATGGCCCTTCTCCGTGTGGGGAATTGACATGACTGGCATTATTGAGCCCAAAGCGTCAAATGGACATCATTTCATTTTGGTAGCTATTGACTACTTCACAAAATGGGTTGAAGCGGCATCGTATGCGAATGTAACCAAGCAAGTCGTTGTGAGGTTTATCAAGAATCAGATTATATGCCGTTATGATGTGCCAAGTAAGATCATTATTGATAATGGATCAAACTTGAATAACAATATGGTAGAAGCTCTTTGCAAAGACTTCAAGATTGCACACCATAATTCTTCTCCCTACAGACCCAAGATGAATGGGGCTATTGAAGCTGCAAATAAGAACATCAAGAAGATTATTCAGAAGATGGTTTTAACATATAAGGATTGGCATGAGATGCACCCATTTGCTTTGCATGGGTATCGTACATCCATCCGCACTTCAACAATGGCAACCCCTTTCTCTATGGTATATGGTATGGAAGTTGTGCTCCCATTAGAGGTTGAGATCCCATCATTGCGTGTCTTGATGGAAGCCAAGTTGACTGAGGCTGAATGGTGTTAAGCCAGGTATGATCAGCTGAATTTAATCGAAGAGAAGAGATTGACTACCATGTGTCATGGTCAATTATATCAGCAGAGAATGAAGAAAGTTTTGATAAGAAGGTGAGACCTCGTGTATTCAGAGAAGGTGACCTTGTGCTCAAGAAGATTCTATCTTTCAAACCAGATTCTAGGGGAAAATGGACTCCTGACTATGAAGGCCCATATGTTGTTAAAAGAGCCTTTTCAGGCAGTGCTTTGAGCCTTACAACTATGGATGGTGAAGAGTTCACTCGTCCTGTGAACGCAGATGCAGTCAAGAAATACTTCGCCTAAAAAAAAGAAAAGAACAGCTCGCTAAGTTGAAAACCCGAAAGGGTGACTTAGGCAAAAATGAGCGTCTCAATGGATTGAAAACCTGAAAGGGCAATCCAGGAAAAAATTAGAGACATAAAACAGAAAAAAATTATCCCGATAAATTGAGTACCCCCATCTTGGAGCAATTTATGCAAAAATTAGGGATTATGGAAAGTAACTGCATCCTGCTGATCTTCAGTTCTGAAGACGTTCTTGAGCACAACGGTTGGATTCTGATCCCCAGTAAGCAGCCAAGAGCACAGTGGATATCGAGAGTTGGTGGAAGGATTATTGATCATTGTATTCGATGTAACCCTTTTCCATGTAAATTACCATTTTCAACTTTGTAAAGATCTATGGAGTCTTGTCATTTACAGACTACCATTCTATTAAATAAAGTTGAACTTTTATCCAATTGTTTCTACTCTTGTTTAATTCAGCCGAATAGATTTAACTTTTATTATGATCACTTTTGAAATTAAAATTTTTAAATCAAAATCATTTTTCTTAAACATATAAAAGCATGAATTTTAAGCAATCGATTTCATTTAAGAGGAATATCAACAATGGTTCGAAAACAGTAAGCCCTAAGTGTGGAGCATTATTGGTTCTCCCCAAGCAGTAGGCGCAATTTCTCTTTCATCCCCGACAACATTGTTCAACACTCGGTGTTGGTTGTTTTTCTCCAGACAATTATTTCTTCTCCGCTGAGTTAGTTGATTAATCCGTTGCGAAGTTTAGTATGTATTTGTAGCGGTAAATTCATGATCATTAAGTTGTGGATAAGCTAGACATCAAATAACAAGAGTCGCCACCGCGCTTTTATTGTTTCCAAGGGAAAAGGGAAAAAGTACGAACAAAACCCAAAAGTAAGAAGTTTTCAAATCAAAACTAATAAAATATCAGAGATTAAAGGTAAGGGGGTTGGTTAAATAGAGGGAAGGTGTTAGCACCCAATGTGTCCTAGGTACTCCTAGGTGTCGCAACGCGAAAAACAACCGGCGGAAAAAAACATGTTTACAGAGCCACCACCGACGCTATTCATCCTATGACGGAAAGGAAGCGCAGGACTAACCTAAGAAAGGGAAAGGAACGGTCTTACGACCAGAGATTGCAAGGTACGAGAGTCGGTTACGCAAGGGGAAGGTATTAGCACCCCTCACGTCCATCGTACTCGACGGGATCCATGCTCAAAAGAATAGGAAAATAATAGAATAAGGTTTCTAAATAACTGCTCAAAGAGAATGCACACACATTGGAATAATAAACAGGTGAAAGAAGACGGAGGAAGTGGACTCGGCAGGATGTCGCATCCTAGGCCTACATAGTTTGTCAGAAACAAACATCAGAGTCAACGTAGTTCGGGGAAATAGGGAACATGCTCGCTAGGACATCGCATCATATTCCTACGTATCTTCTCTATCCAGAGTAAGAATCAGAGCACTCGTAGCTCGGATAACGCACGCCGAAACAAAACACCGAAAAGAGACGCTGAGACGTCAAAAGAAACACACAACAGGAAACAGAATGCCAATACATGGACTTATATCCGACTCCAAACAATAATCAAGAACAGGAAACAGAATGCCAATCCATGGGCTTACATCCGACTCTGAACAAATAATACGCGCTAACCAGCGAACACCAAAGAAAGAGTTTATCAGATTGACAAACTAATAGGGAGTCTGGAACTCGAGCCTAATAGTTGTCACACAAACACAAAGAGACGCTGAGACGTCAAAAGAAACAAAGAGGTTGAACACACTCAAAAAAATGAAAGGTTTAAAAAGAAAAAGGGTGCTGAGACGCCAAAAGAAACAAAAAGCTTGCCCGGAGAGATCTCGCTCGATCTCCTGCCTACGTATCTCATCTGGTATGAGAATCAGGGCGACGTAGTTCCCCTTAACAAGGGAGAAACTCTCCTAACCAGAGACCAGGGAAATAACAAACTAAAAGGGAGACTGACTTGAGCCTAATAGTTGTCATGCAAACAAATCCCTAGGTTGAGGTCTCTAATCATGCATCTAACTCACACAGGAAGAAAGTCAGTTCAAACAGCAAATAAACATCAACATAATTGAACAAGCATCACACTCTATATACAAACAAAAGGCTCAGACAAATGGTTGGGCTTTAGTCAAGAGGGGTCATATCAACCTCGACAAACAAGCCAAAACTGTAGGGGTATGCTGAAGCTCTTAACCACTAACATTGAGAGTTAGGGTGAAGCTGATGAAAGATAATGAGGATGAGACCTCATGTTCTTAACCCTGGCCTGGGTGAGCTCAAATCAAAGAAAACGTGGGGGTCCAGAAAGAGGGACCCTATTCCACTTGACTGACTCTATACAAGATCTTGGGTACATTGTTCAAGAGCATCAGCACGTAGTGCGAGCATAATGAACGACTCACTGAATAACAGGGGATTGATTGCTAATCCCTTCTATCTGTCAATTGCCTCTTCACTTAGGAGGACTTATAAAGTAACATGCCTCACTTGGAGGTCTTTGGCACAAATATAAACAATCATAATCAGAGCCTCATAAGAAGGACTTCAGCCAAATGCCTGCCAAAAAAGTGACATGACTTCTAGACTACATGGAGTGAGAAGGCTAAACTACCTCAGTGGTGTATCAACCATACTCCAGAGCTTAAGCAAAAGCAAAGCTAGCGACTAATGTACCTGTACAAAAAGCCAAACAGTAAATATTGTATTCAGAAAACCAACAAACAATAGTGGAACTTTTCAATATCTACACAATGCAAGTCACAAGTGCAAGCACTCAAGTGAGTTCATCACATCAATGGACCTACAACACAATAAGAGTTAGTAATCAAAGCAACTTGCATCTCCAATAGTGACCAAACCAACCATTAGTGCCAAATGCTCAAACCCGAAACACAAAGCACAATTAGTATGCATACAAATCACTAGTTCAAAGACTAGGTTCAAAAGCAAGTCAAATGACCAAAACAGAACTTGGTCTTTCACATGAAGCACATTCAATCAAACAAGAAAGAGTCCTCAAAAGGACCAATACCAATTCATAAGGCAAAGCCATTAAATTGATCAAGGTAAAGCAAAGGCGAGCAATGTGATCAAAGTTGGACATCAAAAATAGAAAATCCAAAACAAAACAAAAATGCAACCAATGATCATGAAATTTTTTATGTGAGTTTATCATGTTATGAGCAAACATCATGCAAAAAATTAAATTCAGAAGAGCTCAAATGGTACATGAATGAAAATGCACAAATGCAACATAAAAATGGTGACACAAATTGTCACACTACATGTTCATGTGTCCAAAACAGTGATATCAAATGATAAAAATGCCAAACCAAAGCCAGAAAATCAAATCACATGTTAAGATCAAGCATGCCAAATTTCAAAGCAATTGGATTAAACATGAGAATTTCACAAACAAATGAATGTAGCATGTCAATTTGGCACATGATGCAATCAAACAATCACAATTAAAAATCCAGAAACACAAAAATCATGAAAATAACATCAAAAAATAATAGACATTAACACAAGCATGTGAAAAAAATGGGGGTCAAATTGAAGCATCCTACTATTTTTTGTGATTTTTTGAAGTTGAATGAATAAATATGAAATAATGAAATAATATGGAAAATGAAATAAGATTGAACAAAATCAGCATGTACACAACCAGGTTCAAACTCACGCGTGCACGGTCAAACGAGCACTCAAAAATAAAATTCAGAAAATGCAATGGCGAAGGATCGAACGCAGGTGCTAAGGCTCAAAGAGAAATCAATTAAAATCACAAAATGCATACGCCAAGATTCGAACCCGTGCAACGACGGTCCAAGGCGCGCTTCCATCAAAACGCAGTGTTTTGCTCTGAAACCCTAGGATCAAAACCAGACGGTGGCGGATGGTGGTTTCCACCGTCTTCTCCAGCCGTGTACACGGCGGAGCTCATGAACACTTTTCCAGAGTTTAACGAAAAGCATATGGTTGGAAAGATCTTTCAATGTAGATCACGAATATCATGTTCATTTGGCCTAAATCTTCATGGATCAAACGGATCGAAAGAAAACATAATCAACAACCAAACTTTAAATCAACATATCTTGATCAATATCCATCCATTTTCAAAACAAATTATATCAGCATGCTCAGTGATGCGAGATCTACCTAATCATGTACATGAAACAACAAATGGTGAAGATCGAATTCCAACTTACTTGAGATGCAGTGTTCAAAACTCGTATGTTCAAGCCTCCAAAACGTCCAGATCTACTTCCTCAACCTTGCTGTGAAGCTTTATGCACGAATTGGCAATGGAAACAACCTAGATCCAACTCAATTTGAAGCTTCCATGTTCATGAAGATGTGCTTGAACTACTCCAATTCTTGCTCAATTCCAACAAATAATGGTTGATTCCTGCTCAGAATTCCATGAGGATCAAGAATCTCAGAAAATATTAGGTGTTTGTGTGAAAAAAATGAAAATCAAAGTGAGAGAATTTTGGAGGGAAATGGAATTTTCAGATCTGAATTTTTCTGTTGTTATGAGCAAAAACAGTTATGATTAGGCTTTTATATCATGTGTTAATGACTGTGTTAATCTCAATTTGCAACGGCTAAACATGATTAGGGAAATATGAGGTGTAATGCAAATTTGCAAGTGTGAGGTAGCATGACCAATCCACACGTGAACAGTGCCATGCTGAGCCTTGTATTCACCTAAAATCATTCAATAATCATCATGGAAGTGGTCTTTTGCTTGTATGATCAACCAAATTTGAATTATCAAAATTCCCTCCAAAATACACATGTGTGAACAAGTGGTCATATGAGCTTCTTCCATGCATGGCGATGATTGATTTGGAAAGTCTTGGTCATGCCAAGCATTTTGCAAAAAGAGTGGACCAATTTGGAGTTTTGAAGCAAAAGTTATGCCATGTTGAACTTCCATGCATACTTTGTGATCATTTGGCCATAACTTCTCAACCAATCATCAAATGATTATGATCTAGGACTTTTTGGAAAGGGTAGAGAAAGATCTTCAACTTTCATGTTCACCAAAAATCCATTTGAAGCTTCTTTGATGTTGAAAAGTCAAGTTTAATATGGACCAAAAACTTGCCATTTTTGGAAACTTTCAATTACAGGTCATTTTCCATTTTGGGAAACTTTTGATTTGACTTCAAAATCTTCAAGATAGATGTTTGAAATGATGAATAGGCCTTGTTTGAACATGAATGAGGTGTAAAGATTCATTTCCCCAAATCATAGCCCTTAGTTGACTGCACAGTTGACTTTTGTGGTCCTCAGATGACCTTGACATGCCCTGATCAGCTTGAACCTCCACCACTTAGGGAAATGGCTCAGAAGTGAAACCCTAGCTTATGTAATCTCAATATGATAACCATGTGATCCTCATATCAATAAAATACTTCATCTCCTTGAGAAGCCCTAGCTGGAAGAATGCCATTGATTAGGGTTGACCAGAGGTCAAAACCCCTAATCCAAAGGAACCTAAGCATGAATCATGAAACCCTTGGTGATGATAGAACCATGATGATGGTGATATATCCTTGCAAACAAGATAATTCTCAACCTTTGAAAGATCAGGAAACCCTAACTGAAGTGCAAACCCTCAGATGGTTGATCATCCATTTAGAGAAACCCTCAGGCTTGAATCATGTAACTTCTCATCTTCTAAAAAGACCTTGGAGGATGACTTTTTTGTTTTCAGATGATATGCAAAAATGCAATGCCTAATACCCTAAAATATGAAATGCAATGTGTCAAACTAGTCCCAAGAAGAGGAGGACAAATTTTGAGGTGTTACACTAGAGAGCCCTTTTTGTGTGCATATGTATTTGGTACAAAAATGATGTTTACAAACAAATAGAATGGGGGGATGAGAAAAGAATTCATTAATTATATTTTTGTATTTGACAAGACCTTCGGACTTATGCCTACGTACCAACATAAAAATGAGGGATCAAAACCTCGTAGTTCGTGATACAAATTTCAAAGTGGATGCATTGCTTTTAACAAAAAAATTAAGTTTGAAAGGCACGATGGCCTAAAAATGGTTTGAATGAGTTAGTTATTTTTGGCTTTTCTGAAATTTTAAGTCAAGTATAGTTAAGTTTATTTACAAATTTGATTTAAGAAAAGAAGTTTGAAAATACAATGGCATATGGCCAAAGTTTCTATCTTTTTACAATGTGGTCAAAGTTTAGAACAAAATAAGTTCAATCAAAGAAGATTTTAAAAGGAGGGAGAGATTTTGAAATTTAAGAAATAGGGAGAAGATGAAGAGACTAATCCTATGCACAAAATTAAAAGTTAAGAGTTGAAAAGATCTGACCAATGGGTAGCAATCTAATAGACGAGAATGCCATATAGAAACCCCAAATTCCCTTGGACATTTAGAATCAAGCAACACACAAATGCACAATTATATCAATCTTGAAGAGCAAAGGAATCAAATAAAGATAGCCACATCCAAGCTTAGCCACTCCATGATCTTCTTCAAATTAGCCCATGCAACAAATGAATTCCACAAGTCACAGGTTCAAAATAACAGCTTCACAATGATTATTTTCAGATGAACTCAAAGGGATCTTGAATGATGTATCAGATGAAGTTTCAAATTACAAGCACTTGGTTTCACAATAAGTTGGCATTGGCCAAGTCCTTTAGCATAGGAATGTTGCATAAAATCTAAGTCCATTTGTCCAAGATCAAGCCAACAGTCCACACAAAAGTTTTTTAGGGTTTTTGTTGTTATTATGTACATTAATGGTCAAAGACCACACAAACAAGCAAAGTATACACAAACAAGATATATCACACAATATGGTCCAAATGGACAAAGTGAAAATTGCATTAACATAAACAATTAGAATGGTATGAATAATGGCAAATGAATAAAGACTAAAATTAAATTACATTAAAGTCAATGGCTTGAAATTAAAAGTTAGTTATTAATGAGTTAGAAGTTAGTATTGTTTTGCTTTTGCTTTTCATTTTTAAGTCATTCTTTGGAGAACACTCAACCCACTTATCACAAGCATGGATCCTTGAGCCAAGACATCTTCCAAAGGAAGGAAAAAAGGCCAAGTTTCCACACAATACCATGAAAGAAGGGAGACTTACAATCTCACTAACTAGAATGCTATGCCTTTTGTGTCACAAATTTAGCGTTATGTTAAGCAATCGTAATTGGACTTATGTAGAAGTCACAACTATTTGAGGTCGGGCAATAGAATTTTGGTGTTAATGCATGTTAGAGACTTGGTATAATGGACTATGCTCATGAAACATACCACACACAAAAAGAATATGCAAAAGAGGTGAAAAGGGAGGGGAATGGATCAAAACTCAAATTGGTCAAAGGAGGACTTTTACCAAATTAATATCATCCATTCCGAAATTCTGGTATAAGATATAAGATGTCGAAGGTAATGTTACGACACTAATATCTGTTAACACACAATGGATAAAAAATACATAATGGTAAAGCAAATAACACAAGCAATTGTTAACCCAGTTCGGTGCAACTCACCTACGTCTGGGGGCTACCAAGCCAGGAAGGAAATTGACTAAAATAGAATTAGTTCAAAGACTCTCCGTACACTTCAACAAGTTACAGTGTTTCTCACCTAATCTCTACCCGTGTAATTTCTACCTAAGCACTCTTAGATATGAGAACCCACTCACTTCCCTACAATCATACACCAGTGATCTTAAACAACAATCCCTTGTGAAAAGAAAATACTTTTCAATTACACACTCTTGATTTTACTTCACAGTTCCAATCAAGAAGACACACTCTTGATCTTGCTTCACAACTTTGATCAAGAAGACACGCACTCTTGCTTAACAGCTTTAGAGTGACAAACTACAACCACAAATCAGTCCAATTCAATCATCAATGGATGACTTGAATGACCTACAAGTCTTACGACTAAACAGACACAAACCCTAGCTCTCTCTCTATATTTCGCTCAGTCTTGGTTGTGTGTTCAAACAGGTTTTCTAAGTCCCTTTTTAAAGAAGCATCCAGCTGGGCTTCGACATCTTGAAAACCCTAAATCTATTTTCCAAACAAATCTTTTTATAACAGCTTGATGGGAAAATAGCAAGTGTACTATTTTTCTCACTGTAGTAATAAAGGGGAATTTCCCCGTTTGTCGATCTCAAGGACTGCTTGACGATACAGAGTTTATAGATTGTTTCAATTAGACAAAAGCCTTTGGTTTTTGTGTGGTGAGTAA
Organism: Lathyrus oleraceus; assembly: GCF_024323335.1. Taxonomy (NCBI): domain Eukaryota; kingdom Viridiplantae; phylum Streptophyta; class Magnoliopsida; order Fabales; family Fabaceae; genus Lathyrus; species Lathyrus oleraceus. The sequence continues at coordinate 62,518,915 of NC_066585.1, forward strand.
TTACACTACCAATTTCAAATAAAGAAAACAAGTAAAAAGGTTGAACGAGATACAAATGAGATAAGATTGCTAGGGTTCGGTGAATGAAACTTCCTGTAGCAGATATAATTTATGAAGACTTAGACAATATTCCTGTCAAATTAATTCCGGTCCTCAAGGGTGTCTATTCCTAAGTCCTTAGTAAAAGACCTTTGATTATGTAACCTAATTACTATGTCCATAAACAATTAGGTTCATACTCAAGCATTCAAATATCAAGAATTACCGGTCAGATAGAAAATCCCTAGTCCTAGGTTATTTTTACTATCCAAAGTTCTTATCCAGGTCAATGAATAATCGTTGTCCAGCTTACACTATTCATATTAATCATCATTCGTTGGTCCGACGAATAAAGCATAAAGAACGGTGATAAGAACAAATCAATGGAAAAGAAGAAATAAGCAATACATTCATAAACATCAAATCTGTCACATTCAGAATCAGGGTCACCCCCCTAGCAATGGGGGGTTTAGCTACTCATAATAGATGTAAAAACAAAGATTAATATTGTTGTCATTACAGAATTTCGTGAGGAATCAATCTTCAATCGTCGGAAAACTCTTGAACATCTGAATCCTTTGATATTCGTTGAGTCTCCAGCTCTCAAAACGCGTCTTTTTTCTCTCCAAAAATGTCCAACCCCCGGAAAATCGTGGTCTGGCCTCTTAATAGCTATTCAGTTGGATTTTTCCTGAATTTGTGCTCCATACGCATACTGCGTTGTCCCATACGCGTACTGCCTAGTATGAAACGTGTATTGGACGTAACACAGCCTCTGGTATGCGTATTGCCCAGACTGGTACGCGTATTGCCCAGACTGGTACGCGTATTGCCCAGGCTGGTACGCGTATCACCAGAAGCTTGTCTTTTGGCTGAATTTTCCTTCCCTCTGGTCATTTACGTATGCTACGCGTACTGGGAAGGTCCATACGCGTATCATGTAAGGCCATACGCGTATGGACAGCAGGTTCTCCAAAAATTGGCTTTTTCTTCCGTTTTCTTGCTCGGGCTCGATTTCGCATCTTACGTTTGATTTCCTGAGCTTCCAAACTAGCTTTTTACCTGCTAACATACCAAAAAGTGTAAAATATCCTCAAGAAACTCATAAGTAACAACACACTTAATATTATAGAATTGAGCTTATATCTAACTAAAAATGCTTCAGTTTACACAGTTTACCTGACTTATTTACGATTAAATAGTGGAATGTCTAGCATAAATGGTGACTGATCACAACCCCCAACTTAGCTTGTTGCTTGTCCGCAAGTAACATTTTATTACCATCAAAGATCATGTCACCCCAAACTTACTGTAAAACAGTTCTTACCACAATACTGCTGAAATCTTTCGCACTGGACCTCTTGATGTTTTTCCGGTTTTCTGATTCTTCCACATAGCCAACGAGCTAGAAACTCTTTCCCTCAGAGATATGACTTTACCTGTCAGCTTATATCACACTCTCACCAAGTCTCTCGGGGTTAAAGTGTTATTACTCTCAAATCACAATATGCAATATCAAATCAGAAGTTTGAATAAATTCTCTCATCCTATCAACATGTACAATCACACACTTTTTGAGGTCTTTTTAGGGTTGTAACGGGGCTTTGGGCTTTGGTTTAGGTAGGCTATGAAATTGAAACAAGGGTTTTTGGTTCAGAGTACATGAAATCATTCTCTCACTACGTTTCTTTTCTATTATTCCTGTAGGGTTATGCAATCCTCTTTTCCTTTTATCTCTATAGTGCATGTCGCATTTTCAAAAGCTGTTCTTTTATTGTTTTTCGCTTTTCTCTTTCTTTCTTTTCATGTTGTTTTTTTTTTCTTTTTTTTTTTTTTCTTTTCTTCTTTTTTTTTCTTTTTTTTCTTTCTTTTTTCTCTTTTATACAACATTCACTTACTATTCATGTACTGCAAAGCTACCCCAAACTTAAAGGTTGCTATTCCAACAGCAACCCCAAACTTAGATAGAAACGTAGATATGAAATCAATTCTCACATACTCTGAACAGGGTAGGGTAGGTACAAGGTCATGGCTTTAGAAAAAAAAAAACGGGTCTATCAAAAATAAATGATTAATAGGCTCAACAGGGTAAAACAATGGATAATAATTATAATGGGATGGCTAGAAAGGCTCTAGGTGATAAACAAAAAATATGCCTCAGTGTGTGTATTCGTACAGCTAATAATAACAAAAGAACATACGCAAACCAAGATTGATAAAGACATACCTGATATCTCTCATATGATGATAAGTGTTTGGCTTTTTATGAACTCACCAGGACGGGTTAAGCTGACTTGTTCTATCATACCTCTGAGTTCAAAGCTCATGCTCGTGGTTCTGATGTTAATCTTAACCAGTGCGTCCAATCATAAACAACAGTATCTACAGTCAGGGGACTGAAAGAGAGGACGCCCAAGTAGTTGGTGTAAGTGATCAAGAAAACCAATAGCCAGACATAGTCACGTATCTAATGAAATAAACAGGAAACTGGAGGTAAACCAAATCAAATTCATTAGAATAAGCCAACCCATAATAGGTGGTTACATCAAAGCAACAGAAATTAAAAACTGAATAACTAAAAAAAACAAAAATTACACAAAGAAAACCAAAAGTACAAAAACAACAAGCAAAATCAATCACTCTGTCCACCGTCCTGCATATGGGTATCAAAGTTAATCATATCTGTCGGATCCAACATAGTCTGCCCTCGTGCGAAGGCAGAGATAGGCGTCAACGTCTCTGTGTGGCCCGACGGAGACTGCTGCTGCTGAGGAGGTGTCTGGTGCGGTGGCTGCTGCGGAATCTCTCCCCCTATCTGAACTGGCTGGTTCCACCAAGGAAAGGTGAACTGGCCAAAATGAGGTGCTGGAGGCGGTCCGGAGAATCTATCTCTGAAGCGCTGTGCCTCCTCCCACAGATCTGTCTGATGAGTCAGAACTCTCCCTGACAGCCCATACTGAAAGCAGAAGTCCTGCATAACACAAAACTATGACATCTGCATCCGGTACTCTCTGGAGTTCTCATCAATTGGAGGAGGCTGAGGTGGTTGTGTCTCTGCTGCATTCGGCTGAGCCTCCTGGTGCGGAGCACTGGTGCTTCCCTCCCTGTCTCGTGGTTGCCTCAGAGGTCGGGGCGGATCATCTGTGACCGTCCTCTCCTTCATCCAATGGGCGTTTAGCGGTGCTGCCGGTCGCAACATCAGCGAATCAGAGAAATCCAGAACACCCGCTTTCTTGCACAGCAGGTAAATCACAGTCGCGTGGCCTAAGGATTTCTTAGGCGACTGAGCGATGTCATCCATATCAGCAGCGATGATCTGTCCAATATTCACTTGTTTCTGATGCAGGATCTGATGGAGAAGTAGGGCACGTTCGGATATCAATTCCGACCCGCTCCGATTCGTACTCAAATTGTGATGAATGAAATAAGCCAATGCCTTAGGAATCGGAGCAAGATCAACCACCATAATCTTCGCCGGAGAAATTTTGGAAGTGGGTGCCCAATCGTGACCTGGCCTAATCAGTGAGTTCTTCATATCAGTGTATGGCCAGTAGTTCTTGTCAGACCGTTTCATTTCGGCAAACGGGCAAACGGAATCATAGAATTTGCATTTCAGCACACTGTTAATCGTCTTCCCATCATATTTGATTACTTTGCCCCTTACCCATGAAACGAACGATGCATTCCCTGTGGGGTCTTCCTCATCAGATGTTACCCGTAGTGCATTGGCGTAGAACTCCCAGATCAGGTCCAGTGAAACCGGTTGGATTTTGTCATTGAAGTATATTAGCTTCTGCTTTTTTAGAATATTAGTGACCTCTGGATACGTGTCATCTTGATACATCCAATGTTTTTCTTCGACCATGTTGCGACTCTTGATTTGCTCATATCTATCTTCATGGTAGGTGGTACGGAATGTGTTGACCTCGTTTAGTGATTGAGACATGATATTGATCTGTAGACTGAATGAAAAAGAAGAAAACAGAGAAAAATCAAAGCAATACGCACAAAACACGTAACGAAAACAGTGAGAAAATGAAGTCCGTACGGACAAAAACTATATAAGCATGCCCCTAAACTGATACGCGTATGATACGCTGCTAATACGCGTATGATTCTGCCATACGCGTACCATACGCGTATCAATATTCCATACGCGTATCATACGCTGCTGAAACAAGTGCAAAGAGTGATCTGCGTAACAGATCACGTATCATAATGTGATACGCGTATGGCCTGGTCCCTTACGCGTATCATACGCGTATTCTTCTCCTTTACGCGTATCATACGCGTTTCACCAGAGGGGCGTATTTTTTGTGTCCAATACGCGTATCATAAGACCCATACGCGTATTGGCAGTGTCTCACTTTTTTTTCAAATTTTTTTTTCTATTTTTATAAAATTTCTTTGATTTTCTAAAAAAACTGACTCGGCAAAAATAAAATGACAATACCAATCAAACCTCCCTTGGGTTGCCTCCCAAGCAGCGCTTCGTTTAACGTCGCATGGCTCGACGGGACACCTCATACTCAGATGAGTTTAACAGTTTCAATCGGTCCCCCTTCACCAGGATTGTATGGTTTCAACCTCTGACCATTAACTTTGAAGGTGTCGCCATTCTTCTCATTTTTAAGCTCTATCGCTCCATAAGGAAGTACTTTGTTAATGGCGAACGGTCCAGACCATCGTGACCTCAATTTCCCTTGGAACAGCTTCAACCTGGAATTAAACAGCAGTACAAGTTGTCCCTCCCGAAATTCCCTTTTCTGGATCTTTTGATCATGCCACTTTTTTGTTTGTTCTTTGTAAATTTTGGCATTTTCATAAGCTTGATTCCTGAATTCTTCCAACTCATGAAGTTGAAGAATTCGGGATTCACCGGCTTTGAAAAGATCACAGTTAAGGAATTTGGAGGCCCAGAAGGCTCTGTGCTCGAGTTCGAGTGGTAAATGACATGCCTTACCGTAAACTAATTGATAGGGAGACATACCTATTGGTGTTTTAAATGCAGTCCTGTATGCCCACAATGCATCATCCAGCTTTACTGACCAATCTTTCCGAGAAGCACTTACCGTCTTTTCTAAGATTTGCTTTATTTGACGGTTGGATACTTCCACTTGCCCACTCGTCTGGGGGTGATATGGTGTGGCTATCTTATGTTTGACATTATACTTCTTCAACAGATTCTCCAAGAGTTTATTTATAAAATGCGTACCTTGGTCACTAATTAAAGCCCGTGGTACCCCAAACCTAGAGAAGATGTTATGCCTCAAGAACTTCACCACCACTTTAGCATCATTTGTTGGTAATGCCACAGCTTTTACCCACTTTGACACATAATCGACCGCAACCAATATGTAATTCTTACCAGATGATGGCGGAAAGGGTCCCATAAAATCAATTACCCAAACATCAAACAGCTCCACTTCTAGCATGGAGTTTTACGGCATCTGATTCCGTTTTGTAATGTTACCTATTCGTTGGCACCTATCACATTCTCGGACTATAGAATTTGCATCCTTGAATAGCGACGGCCAATACAAACCCGATTGGAGGACTTTTGCTGCAGTTCTATCTCCACTGAAATGTCCACCATACTCCGAATTATGACAAGCTTTCAGAATGTCGGCTTGCTCTCTTTCTGGAACACATCTTCTGATCAAACCATCCACTCCCTTTTTGTAGAGAAATGGGTCATCCCATAGGTATAACCTGCAATCATAAAGAAACTTTTTCTTTTGGTGAGAATTAAAGTCATCAGGTATAACCCCACCTACCACATAGTTCGCATAGTCAGCAAACCATGGTATCTCCTGAACAGCAAGTATTTTCTCATCAACGAATGTGTCCCGAATAGGATGTTCCTCCTCAGTTTCTTTGATTGGGGACATGCGAGATAAGTGATCCGCGACCGTGTTCTCGCACCCCTTTTTGTCTTTGATTTCCAAATCAAACTCCTGAAGGAGGAGGATCCATCTCAAAAGTCTCGGCTTTGATTCCTGCTTAGCAAACAAATACTTTAAAGCAGCATGATCAGTATACACAATGACTTTTGAACCAAGCAAATATGATCTAAATTTGTCAAAAGCATAAACCACGGCCAACAACTCCTTTTCGGTAGTTGCATAATTCATTTGGGCCGGGTTAAGGACATGACTAGCATAATAAATCACATGCAATAATTTGTCCTTTCTCTGTCCTAGGACAGCCCCCACAGCAAGGTCACTTGCATCACACATTATTTCGAAAGGCAAGGACCAATCGGGGGCGATTACAACAGGTGCACTGATCAACTTACTCTTTAAAGTTTCGAAAGCTACCATGCAGTTTTTATCAAAATTAAATTGCTTGTCCTTGACTAGCAAATCAGTCAACGGTTTGGCGACTTTTGAGAAGTCTCTGATAAACCTGCGATAAAAACCTGCATGACCCAAAAAACTCCTTATCCCTTTTTCATTCACAGGAGGTGGGAGGTTAGCTATCACCTCCACTTTGGCTTTATCCACTTCAATTCCTTTGTGGGAAATTTTGTGTCCTAGCACAATTCCTTCCTGCACCATGAAATGACATTTCTCCCAATTGAGAATAAGGTTAGTTTCCTGACATCTTTGCAAAACAAGAGACAAGTTAGCTAAACAATTATCAAAAGAAGAACCAAACACAGAGAAATCATCCATAAACACCTCCATATACTTCTCAAGCATGTCGGAGAATATAGATGTCATACACCTCTGAAAAGTAGCTGGGGCATTGCACAGCCCAAATGGCATCCGTCTGTAAGCGAAAATACCATAAGGACATGTAAATGCAGTCTTTTCCTGATCTTTCGGGGCTACAGCAATTTGGTTGTATCCCGAATATCCATCCAGAAAGCAATAATACTCATGACCTGCAAGTCTTTCTAACATTTGATCAATAAACGGGAGAGGAAAATGGTCCTTTCTTGTTGCAGTGTTCAGTCTTCTGTAATCGATGCATACTCGCCACCCTGTCACTGTGCGAGTTGGGATCAGTTCATTCTTTTCATTTAAAATTACTGTGGTTCCTCCTTTCTTTGGTACCACATGCACTGGACTCACCCACGAGCTGTCAGAAATGGGGTAAATCATTCCCGAATCTAACAACTTTACAACCTCTTTCCTTACCACTTCTTTCATTGCTGGGTTTAACCTCCTTTGTGGTTGCACTACTGGTTTCTGATTATCCTCCATCAGTATCTTATGCATGCATACTGTGGGGCTAATACCTTTTAAATCCTCAATAGTCCACCCAATAGCACTTTTATGCTTTTTTAGTACCTGTATCAACTTTTCCTCATCTATGGCATTTAGCTCAGAACTGATAATAGCAGGATAATTTGTTCCAGATCCTAGAAAGACATATTTAAGATTTACAGGCAATTGTTTTAATTCAAAATTTATACCTGGTTTACTTACCTTTTCATTTTCTAATTCTGGTGAAGATCTCAGATCCTCCCACCGGCGTGGTTTGGATTTCATCCAAAGAGGTTGTGTATCCAGCATGGCAAGCACTTCTTTTTCTTTTTCATCATCATTCTCTTCAATCTCTCTGACCGACAGACTAAGAACTCTTTCCAATGGTAATTCAGGAAACTTTCTTTGCATTGTTCTAGTTACCATTTGATCAATTACTTCCACAGAGTGGTTTGTACACATCTCCTCTTTATGTTTCATAGTATCTCGGACATCAATTCTGAGCTCTTCATCATATACCTTTAGGGTCAAGGTACCTCCCTCAATGTCTATCATGCATCTACCTGTTTCTAAGAAAGGTCTGCCCAGAATCAGAGGTATCTCTTCATCTTCTGGCATTTCCAAAATTACAAAATCAACAGGAAAAACAAATTTATCAACTTTGACCAGAACATCCTCAACTACCCCAAAAGGTCTCTTCACTGAGTGGTCAGCAAATTGATGTGTCATTCTGGTATCTTGAACATTTCCAATTCCTAGCTTCCTGTAAATAGACAAAGGCATAAGGCTAACACTAGCCCCCAAATCAATCAGTGCCCTTTTAAAAGACCTGTCTCCAATGGTACACGGGATGGTCACAGAACCTCTATCTGGCTTCTTTACTGGAATCTTCATACCCTGCAAAATAGCACTACAAGTTTCAGTTAATATAACAGGGTCAGTGTCAGTGGTGCGCTTCTTGGAGATGATGTCTTTCATGAACTTCGCATAGATAGGCATCTGCTCGAGTGCCTCAGAGAATGGAATATTGATTTCTAGTTTCCTGAACAACTCCATGAATTTCTGAAAATTTTTCTCATCTTGCTTCTTCTTTTTGTTTCTTTGTGGGAATGGAAGCTTAATGATGGGTTTTGGTTCAGGTAGCTTTTCTTGCACCACCGGCAGTGTCACACTTTCTTCCTCAGTTGGTGTCTTGTTTTCTAAGATTTCCAGGTCCACTTCAAGCAATTGATCTTCTTCTTCATCCTTCTTCTTAAGATCTTCAACAGATTTCCCGCTTCTTGTTGTTACCGCACTCACATTATTGTGCTCCCTCGGATTTGTCACTGTTGCACTAGGTAATGCGCCTGGTGTTTGGGAATTTGTTATCTATTGTGCTATCTGACCCAATTGAATCTCCAGATTTTTAATGGATGCATTGGTGCTCTTCTGATTATTCCTGGTTTCTTCCTGAAATTGCATACTCTGGGTAGCCATCTTCTCTATAGCAATTTCCCAATCAGCTTTCTTTGGAACTTGTTGCTGATAAGGTTGCTGTTGGTACGGTGGTTGTTGTTGTGGAGGTCCTTGGTTCTGGATATTACCTTGCTGATCTTTCCAAGAGAAATTAGGATGATTTTTCCACCCCGGATTATAAGTATTTGAGTAGGGATTATTCTACCTCAAGTAATTTATAGCTTGCACTTGTTCTGCGGTTGCAACACAATGCATGGTAAAGTGTGGTCCACTACAAATCTCACAAATCATGGTCGGAACCGGTTGCACTTGAGCAACAGTCTGGGTACCTAAATTCATAGCTTTCAATCTTCTTTCAACCTCAGCAGCAACCTGGTCTTCCATTTTCACTACCTGATTTGCTAATTTCAAGTCAATTTTTCCCTCTGGCTGATTCACAGTACGGTCATATAATTCGAAATGCTCATTCGCTGCAATAGCTTCGATGATCTTTTTGATACCGGTTGCTGTTGAAAAATTAGATGAGCCACCAACAGCTGTATCAATGAGTTGCTTCGTTTTCATCTTCAGCCCGTTTACAAAATTCTGCATTTGTTCAGTTTCATCCAGATTATGTGTAGGACATGCAACTAAACATCTCTTGAATCTTTTGTATGCATCTCCAAGTGTCTCTCCGTCTTTCTGTTTAAAATTCACAATGTCATACCTCTTACGGATATACACAGAAGCAGGAAAATATTCGTTCAAGAATGCTGTTTCCATTTGTTGCCAAGTAGTAATGCTTCCGGCGGGTAGGGAATAGAACCATTCCTCGGCGTCCTCAGATAACGTGAATGGGAACATGACCAATCTCTTTGCCTCTTCAGAATGCCCATCAATTTTTAATGATGTCGTCATAGTCAGAAACCTCTGCAGATGCTTGTTTGTATCCTCATTGATCTTTCCTGCAAAAGGTTTGCTTTCTAACTGGCGGATAGTTGAGGGATGTAACTGGAAGTGAGCAACATTAACAGGTTGGTTAACAATGGTCAACCGCACTGCTGGGTTATTCTGTCTGCCATAATCACCTAAAAGTCTTTCCGCTGGAGGTGGGTCTGCAGCCATGTTTTCAGTGTCTGGATGTGAATCTGTGTCTGACTCAGATTTTTCGGAGTGAACAGAAACCGGTGTGACAGGTGTGGCCGGTTCTTCGGTGTCAGAGTTGGCCAGTTTCTTTCTTCTAGCTTCTCTGAGCTTTTTGCGCAATGTTCTCTCTGGTTCTGCGTCAAAATGAAAATCAGCTGAGGCCTTACCTCGCATACACAGATTAGACAGAAGTTAGTTAATAATAATAAAAATACAATTAACAATAAATAAAATTTTAGATGCAGAGCAACAAAATTCTAATTGAAAATAAATTAATAAACTCTACTATCTTTGGCAATCCCCGGCAACGGCGCCAAAAACTTGATGGGAAAATAGCAAGTGTACTATTTTTCTCACTGTAGTAATAAAGGGGAATTTCCCCGTTTGTCGATCTCAAGGACTGCTTGACGATACAGAGTTTATAGATTGTTTCAATTAGACAAAAGCCTTTGGTTTTTGTGTGGTGAGTAATTACACTACCAATTTCAAATAAAGAAAACAAGTAAAAAGGTTGAACGAGATACAAATGAGAGAAGATTGCTAGGGTTCGGTGAATGAAACTTCCTGTAGCAGATATAATTTATGAAGACTTAGACAATATTCCTGTCAAATTAATTCCGGTTCTCAAGGGTATCTATTCCTAAGTCCTTAGTAAAAGACCTTTGATTATGTAACCTAATTACTATGTCCATAAACAATTAGGTTCATACTCAAGCATTCAAATATCAAGAATTACCGGTCAGATAGAAAATCCCTAGTCCTAGGTTATTTTTACTATCCAAAGTTGTTATCCAGGTCAATGAATAATCGTTGTCCAGCTTACACTATTCATATTAATCATCATTCGTTGGTCCGACGAATAAAGCATAAAGAACGGTGATAAGAACAAATCAATGGAAAAGAAGAAATAAGCAATACATTCATAAACATCAAATCTGTCACATTCAGAATCAGGGTCACCCCCCTAGCAATGGGGGGTTTAGCTACTCATAATAGATGTAAAAACAAAGATTAATATTGTTGTCATTACAGAATTTCGTGAGGAATCAATCTTCAATCGTCGGAAAACTCTTGAACATCTGAATCCTTTAATATTCGTTGAGTCTCCAGCTCTCAAAACGCGTCTTTTTTCTCTCCAAAAATGTCCAACCCCCGGAAAATCGTGGTCTGGCCTCTTAATAGCTATTCAGTTGGATTTTTCCTGAATTTGTGCTCCATACGCGTACTGCGCTGTCCCATACGCGTACTGCCTAGTATGAAACGCGTATTGGACGTAACACAGCCTCTGGTATGCGTATTGCCCAGACTGGTACGCGTATTGCCCATACTGGTACGCGTATTGCCCAGGCTGGTACGCGTATCACCAGAAGCTTGTCTTTTGGCTGAATTTTCCTTCCCTCTGGTCATTTACGTATGCTACGCGTACTGGGAAGGTCCATACGCGTATCATGTAAGGCCATACGCGTATGGACAGCAGGTTCTCCAAAAATTGGCTTTTTCTTCCGTTTTCTTGCTCGGACTCGATTTCGCATCTTACGTTTGATTTCCTGAGCTTCCAAACTAGCTTTTTACCTGCTAACATACCAAAAAGTGTAAAATATCCTCAAGAAACTCATAAGTAACAACACACTTAATATTATAGAATTGAGCTTATATCTAACTAAAAATGCTTCAGTTTACACAGTTTACCTGACTTATTTACGGTTAAATAGTGAAATGTCTAGCATAAATGGTGACTGATCACAGCTGTTTAGATCTCCTTGGAAAATAAGTAAATCTGGTTGTAATCCATGATTGAATGCGCCAGCTAATCATATTTTCAATCATCCAAAGATTGCCATTAATTGTGCAATCACAAAACACCGGACATTCATACTGAATGTTCTGTGTACAGGATGTCATGACATCGGGTCTGACATCCTGGAAAAATCCTGCATAATCCAATAATTCCTTTTATAACTTCCAGCAGGTACAGCCATATCAGATGCCATGACATTGTGTATGTCATCTGAAACAATTATGCATGAACATGTCTTTCATTTAAGCTCCAGCATGTACATCCAATATCAGAAGCCATGTCATTGTATGTGGCATTTTGAAACAATCCTGCATGCACATGTTCTTGAACTCCAGCAGGTACATAGGATATCTCATGTTAAGACATCACACATGACATCTTGTGAACACTCTTTGTTTTACCAAAATTGTTGCCATTACTTAGAATCAACAAACTCCCCCTTTGGCAAATTTTGGCTAAAACATATATCTGTCCTTTTTGTTCACAAGGTAAACTATCAGCAGTTTAAACAACATAACAGAAGTTTAATCAGCAGTAGAAGCAAAACAATTACTAGCTATGGCTACTAGTAATACACACATGCACAAGGGTACTTCTCCCCCCCCCCCTCTCAATCTGTGCAACAATCAGAATTAATAGTTATGGATGCAACTAGTAAGACACATAACTGCATAATGCACAAGGGTACTTCTTCTCCCCCTAAATTTGTGCATGCAACAACCATAACAGCTACTGTAACTCCAGCACCTGTACCAGCCAGAATGTCATACTGACATCTGCTTCAACATCAACACCTGTGCACCATATCAGACATCCTTTTTGACATCTGTAAACAGAACAACATTTTGTTTTAGCACCTGTGCACTTCTTTCAATAATAGTTGTCTTCTGTCCAGCCACAAACAACTCCCACAACAGCTTCCATATCAGCACCTCTATATCAAGCACTTCTCCCCCTTTTTAGTCAAAATTGACCAAAGGTGACCAATTAGACAAAATAAATGTCTATTAGCCTAGCAGAGAATGTTAGATCAGATGTTATAACATTAAGCATGTTAAAACAAATATTCAGGAAGTACAAACCATCATTATACACAGCTGAAAGCTGAGATAATGAACAAATCCAAGGAACTCTTTAAGAGCCCTAAATATTACATAACAGGCATCAATAAGGACTGCCACAAAATACATAATAAAAAAACAAGAAAGACAACAGCCTTCCAAACAGCAGCCAGCTTCCACCACACCTCTCAGTCTTCAATTCAGGCAGGAACCATTAATCAGAAGAAGAAGTATCACCTTCACCTTCATCTTCATCTTCAGAACCCTCAGAGCTTCCAGAGCTGCCACTGGATTGTGCTTTTCCATCTGAATCCTTACCAGCCTTCTCTAACTCCTCCTTTTCCAGGCTACAAATAAGAGCTTCCAAAGCTTCTTTTCTTGCCTTGGCCACCTTCATACCCTTCTCCAATTCCTTGCAGGTATCTTTCAATTGATCAATTAGGCTTCCTTGAGATGCAGGCTCTCTTCTGACAGATGTCATAACAACATCATTTATATGACTTCCCTCAAACAACTTATAATGAATGGATAGAGGGGTTTTTCTTTTGCTTGGCATGTCATTTGTATAGAGTATGCCTGGTTGTTGGCTCAGGATAATGCCACACATAAGGGAAGGGAAGGCAATAGGTAACTTCATAGCATTTGTAGAAGCATGTCTGATGGTTTGATCAAATATAAATTTGCCAAAATCATAGTTTATCTTGGTCCCAATAGCATGAGTGATTCTTCCAAGGACAATGGAGATGGTAGAGACATGATTAGTAGGTACCCAGTTTGCTGAACCAATCTTGTGCAGAATGGCATATTTAACAGTGAGCTTACTACCTGATAGGTGTTTCCTACTAGGCCATTCCTTAACTTGGCCAGCTGTAATAATTTTGCAGACCTCATTGTCTGTGGTCTCTAGATCTACTCCTCCATCAGATCCTCTCCCTAGGAACTTATTAATGATGGTAGGTGAAAGTTTCACACACTTACCCCTTACAAAAACTTTGCAGACCTCCCTGCTGCTTCTTTCATAACTCTCCTCAGGGATGTTCACAATGAATTCTTTGACCAACCCCTCATAGCACTGAGGCAGAGCAGTCACAGTTTTCATAAGACCAGCTGCCTTAATTAACTCCATGACTTCCTTTACTTCACTTGCCTCTTTTCCCAATTCTCTTTCAACTGCTACCCTTCTTTGAGTCACAAACTTCCATTTGGCAGCACCATCTTCTACGTGAAAAGAGATATTGTCAAGATGAACAGCAACCACTTTGTTTGGAGACTTCTTTACAGACTTCCTTTTAACGGGAGGGGTGTCTGAGACATTGTATTCGACATCCTCATCAGATTCAGAACTCTCATTTTCTTTCCTCTTCCTGACCTCTACTTTACTCCAAGACTTGGAGGGACCTATACCAGCAACCTTTTTCTCTCTCCTAGCTGTCCTTATCTCAGCCATACTCTTCCTTTTTCTCAGTTTATTAGCTACACTTGTTTTCACAAGATTGACCAACGTGTCATCTTCTTCCTCAGACCTTTCTTCCTCAATATCCTGAGCAGTATCAGAGGACATGCTAGGTAAGTTTTTTCCAAGAGAACATAGTCCCTCAGCAGCTACTTCCTTTTCTGTTTTAGATGAGTCATCATCTTTCTCAGCTTGGGTTTCCACCTCAGGAGAGGGGTCCCTTCTGGACAGAGGGGTAAAAATATCCTTGACTCCATGTTGTATCCTAGTAACTAGGTTTCTTATGGTGCGATCAGTAGAGTGCATGTCCTCTTTATCAGGAGATTTTTCAGGAGTGTTACCTTGCTTAGCTCCAGCCATGGAAGGGGAGCCTGGAATGTCACCTGGTATCATACGCAGAGGAGTCACGTCCATCAAATCTTCATCTAAAAATTCCATGGAGGAAGTTCTTGTATGAAAGGGTTTTGAGCTAGATGTTGATGGATGTTGAGACATGTTGTTGAACTTTTGAGAAAAATTTATTTGCCCTAGCAGAGGTTCTCTGAGTAGTTTGATGAAGATGGAAAGAATTGTGTTCAGGAAGAGCGTGCAAATGAAATAGATACTATTTCCAATACTAGGAGATGATTCATTATTAATGTGGCCTTTTCTTTTCATTGGGCATACAATATTTTTGTTACCTTTTCCACTCCACATTAATTGCCATATTTTCTCAAGAAACCAAGCCCCTAATTTACCCCTTTCATATTTCAGTTGGACATCATACAAATCCCTTGCAGTCTTGTTAGTTAGTTGCATTTCATGTTGTAGAACTATGAGTTTGTTTTCCACATATTTTCTAAATGAGTGATGAAAGCAAATAATGTACTTGGTCCAGCTGTGCTTAATATGATCTTTGGACATAGGTGTACCATACAGGTTGTCATAATACAATGTCATAGCATCGAGTGTGACATTGTACATAATTATCAGTAGTTTCATCCAACCTGGTTGAGAATTGTTGCTTTCATCTGATATCTTTCCTATCTCAATTTTCTTTGCACACATAGTCCCTTGTGTCTCAGTTCCAGCAAAGCTCTCACTAACTTCAGACTGCATACCACCAGTCATATGTTCCCTTTTTTCAGGTGTTTGGGCCATCATGACCTTCTCTTCCTTGAGGTTAGGTCTTAGCTTCTGGTGTAGCATCCTTGTCTGACATTTTCCATTTTCCTTGAAGATTCTTCTCGCAACTGTACTCATCTTAGAGGGGTCATCTATTTGAGAGCTCCACATGTAGCAGTTGTTTTTGGTCCTGATTCCTTTCATAATTACTTTACTGCCTTTGTTAACAATCAGACATTCAGTTTTAGTGAAGATGATATTCAGACCTTGATCCCCTAGCTGACTGATGCTTATTAGATTTGAAGTCAAGCCCTTGACCAGTAGAATATTGTCAAGTTTAGGAGCTCCAGGACACTCAAGCTTGCCTATCCCCTTTATTTCACCTTTTGCTCCATCACCAAAGGTTACATAGCTTAAGTCATGAGGGTGAAAATTAGTTATCAAGTCTGAGTTTCCAGTCATGTGTCTAGAGCATCCACTATCAAAATACCACTCTTCTTTGTGAGCTATTAGACTTGTAACATTAGTCTTAGGAACCCATTGCTTCTTGTTGATAGGCCTGTGTTATTTGGATATGGGTTGATAGTGAGTCTGTTGATGAACAGGGGTAGGGTAACCGTACAGCTTATAGCAGAAGGGCCTTGAGTGTCCAAATTTCCCATAATAATGACATCTCCATCTTTGGTGTTTGCCTTTCTGCTGTTTTCTCTTCTGATGATGTGACATATGTTGTGACATCTTAGGACTGCTCTTACTATTGCTGCATTTAGGTTTAGCTTGAGGTTTGCAACCAGTGTAACTACTTTCAGTCTTAGATTTATGGTACCCTATTCCAGATTTGGCTCCTGAGATTAGTCCAATTTGGAGAATCTTGTCTAAGGAGTCAGATCCATTGTTTAGCATCTTTACATACTTGGTTGTCTCTTCTAGTTTTGAGTTTAAGAGCATGACTTCAGTTTTTAGCTTAAAGATGGTTTCTACATGTTCTGCCTTTTCATTCTCCAGTTGTACTACCTTCTGGCTCTCAACTTGTTGACCTTCATCTAGCTTGACCTTCAGAGCCACAACTTCTGTTTTCAATTTGGAGATGGTTTCCAAGTATTCTTCCTTCTCATTTTCAAGTTGAGTTATTTCTTTCTTCTGGTTTAAAGCCTGTTTGCTCAGCTCTACACTTTTATGACACGGCTCTCTGTAGGTAGAGGCCAATTCCTCAAAGGTTACTTCACTATCACTTGAGTCTTCATCAGATCCCCATCTTCCTGTCAAAGCAGTCACAAGATTTGCAGCCTCCTTTGTATCACTCTCATCTGACCAGGTGGCAGCAAGACTCATCTTCTGCTTCTTGAGGTAGGTTCCACATTCTGTTCTAATGTGTCCATGCTCATCACATTCATAGCACTTTACTTCTTTTCCTTCTTTGGGCTTCTCCTCTGACCTTCCTCTTCTTCCATTGCTGATGTCAGATGAGATGTTCTTGACATTTGCCTTGGATCTTACATACATTTTCTTTAACAATTTGTTAAACTGTCTCCCCAGCATTGCAACTTCATTGGCCCATTCTTTATCCATATCTTGACTGTTTTCCTCTTCTGTGTTGGATATGAAGGCAATGCTCTTGGTTTTCTTTTCAGTTCCATCATTCAGTCCCATCTCAAAGGTTTGGAGGGAACCAATTAGCTCATCTACCCTCATGTTGGAGATGTCTTGAGACTCTCCTATGGCAGTCACCTTCATTGCAAATCTCTTAGGGAGTGACCTGAGTATTTTTCTTACCAATTTTTCATCTGTCATCTTCTCTCCCAGGGCTCCTGAAGCATTAGCAATCTCAAGGATACTCATGTGAAATTCATGAATGTTTTCATCTTCTTTCATCCTTAAGTTTTCAAACTTGGAGGTGAGCAACTGAAGTCTAGACATCTTTACCCTAGAGGTGCCTTCATGAGTGGTCTTGAGAATGTCCCAAGCATCTTTGGCCACTTCACAGTTATTTACCAGCCTGAAAATATTCTTGTCTACCCCATTGAATATTGCATTCAAGGCTTTAGAGTTTCCAAGAGCAAGATCATCCTCCTCCTTGGACCATTGTTCTTCAGGCTTCTTCTCAGTGGTGGCTTCTCCTTCTTTAGTAATGACAGGATGCACCCATCCTGTTAGCACAACTTTCCAAGCCTTGTTATCAAGGGATTTTAGAAACGCTACCATTCGAGGTTTCCAATAGTCATAGTTAGAACCATCCAAAATTGGTGGCCTATGAACAGATCCTCCATCTCTCTCCATTGTACCAGAAAGTATTGCCCCTATATCTCACCCAGAACCAGAGAAGGATGCCTGCTCTGATACCAATTGAAATTCTGGTATCAAATATAAGATGTCGAAGGTAATGTTACGACACTAATATCTGTTAACACACAATGGATAAAAAATACATAATGGTAAAGCAAATAACACAAGCAATTGTTAACCCAGATCGGTGCAACTCACCTACGTTTGGGGGCTACCAAGCCAGGAAGGAAATTCACTAAAATAGAATTAGTTCAAAGACTCTCCGTACACTTCAACAAGTTACAGTCTTTCTCACCTAATATCTACCCGTGCAATTTCTACCTAAGCACTCTTAGATATGAGAACCCACTCATTTCCCTACAATCACACACCAGTGATCTTAAACAACAATCCCTTGTGAAAAGAAAATACTTTTCAATTACACACTCTTGATTTTACTTCACAGTTTCAATCAAGAAGACACACTCTTGATCTTGCTTCACAGCTTTGATCAAGAAGACACACACTCTTTCTTAACAGCTTTAGAGTGACAAACTACAACCACAAATCATTCCAATTCAATCATCAACGGATGACTTGAATGACCTACAAGTCTTACGACTAAACAGACACAAACCCTAGCTCTCTCTCTATATTTCGCTCAGTCTTGGTTGTGTGTTCAAACAGGTTTTCTAAGTCCCTTTTTATAGAAGCATCCAGCTGGGCTTGGACATCTTGAAAACCCTAAATCTATTTTCCAAACAAATCTTTTTATAACAGTTGTTTAGATCTCCTTGGAAAATAAGTAAATCTGGTTGTAATCCATGATTGAATGCGCCAGCTAATCATATCTTCAATCATCCAAAGATTGCCATTAATTGTGCAATCACAAAACACCAGACATTCATACTGAATGTTCTATGTACAGGATGTCATGACATCGGGTCTGACATCCTGGAAAAATCCTGCATAATCCAATAATTCCTTTTATAACTTCCAGCAGGTACAGCCATATCAGATGCCATGCCATTGTGTATGTCATATGAAACAATCCTGCATGAACATGTCTTTCATTTAAGCTCCAGCAGGTACATCAAATATCAGAAGCCTTGTCATTGTATGTGGCATTCTGAAACAATCCTGCATGCACATGTTCTTGAACTCCAGCAGGTACATAGGATATCTCATGTTAAGACATCACACATGACATCTTGTGAACACTCTTTGTTTTACCAAAATTGCTGCCAACACTTAGAATCAACACATTCATTTTGGGAGATGGAATGTACCTTCCATCAATCCCCTAAATCCAATGATATTAACTTGACAAAGTCAAATCAACCTTGACCAAGGCCCAACAACAAGAGTCAAACTCAAACAAGTCATCACAATTGGTCAACACAATTAATTGGCATTTATTCAAATTAAAAATACTAAAATAATACATTTAAATTAAATATGGTTTGTCAAATTCCTAAAACCTCATCAAAACACCAAAGAAATGGCCATGAGATTTATCATAGGTCAAACATGGTCAAAGGACCTTGGAGAAAAAAATTCAGAATTTTTAAAGACTTAAAAGTATTTTTAAACAATTAAAAATAATCACAAAATTAATTAAATCATGACAAATATTAATAATGATCCAAAAAATAATTTTAATTCAAAATATGAAAGAGGAAATTATTTGAATTTTTTTGGTGAAACTCTTATATTGTTTGGATCAATATTAAAATTAATATGAATTAATGAAAATAAAAGGATTAAAATAAAAATCAGAAAATAGAAAAAAAACATGGACCACTTGATCTTCCTCATTAATTGAGGTGGCAGATCAAGTGGTGAGAAGCGCGTGTTCCATGGTGGACTTAAGTCAATGCGCCACAGGGATGATAATCAAAACCAACGCGTGAGATTAAAACATTTTGAATTGATCATGTGGCTCAGAATTTGTCCAGCACACCACCGGCGCCGAAACTCCGATCACCTTCTCAGATGAGGCTCACCACACTGGTTCAGTCATCACCATCACATAAATGAAAAAGGAGGACATGATCTGAAAGAAAAAATGGCATAGAGCACGAACCTGACCTCAATTTTAACTAACTCCGCATATATAGAAAGATATGAGGAGTTGAATTTTGAGGTGTGTCAACTGAGTTGCTTCGGTTTGACCTCTAAGCAACTCAATCTTCTTGCCTACATTGGTAGGACTTCAGACAACCAAAAATCCAAGAGAATTGAGTAGAATTGAGTGAGAATAGAAGAGATGAAGTTTTCTAAAAATTACCTTCAATGTTATGCAGTTCTTGATGTGGCTTGCTCCAAACATGATCTGATCACACTTGAGAAGCTAGCAGGAAGTGATTAAAGAGGTTGTGAGGCTTTGGATCCTGGAGTTCTTGAATCTCCAACAATTGAGATTCAAACTCAAATTTCAAATTGAAATTTCTCAGGTTTTCCTTTAGAATGAGAGGGTTTAAATGGGGGGCAAAGTTGGCGCACAAAGTCTTGTTCAAATGAGCTTAGAGGCCTTCTATTTATAGCCAAAGGGAATGATATTTGCACACTTCAAAATCTGTCCAAAATTGGCAATGTGGATGGCACGAGTGCATGGGCATGTACATGCCCATGATGCAATGCATTAAGGTCCAAAATGATTCCAATTGAGGTCTGAATGAAGCTTGAATGGCAAGGCAATGTGAACTGAAGTTTATGCAATTGATTCTTTCCAATGATGCAGCCATGTTAAATCCATGTGCATACCTAGCAATCTTTGTCAAAAATGCATGAACTTGGGTTCTTTGGAAAGCTTGGATCAAGAGGAACAAGTTTTATGTTCAACACTTTTTCATTTAGTGCTTGGAACATGGAGAATTTTGAGGTGGAAGTTTGGAAACTTCAACATGCTGAAAATTTTTCTAAGTGTCAAGCCATATATCTCAATATTCCACCTTGCTTAACTTTTTAGAGCTTCAAATGAAAACAGTGTCTTCATAAAAGTTGTAGCTCTTTCAAAGAAATTCAAAATGGTCACCAATTTTATGTCATTTGGATTTAGAATAATAGAGTTATGCATTTTTGAAGTTTGGAGAAATCACTTGTTCAATGGTATAGGTCAAAAATGACCTATAATGTAACCTCATATCACATGCTCATAAAAGTTGAATTAGCTCTCACTCAAAACATCAATGTTGAAGTAGACACATTTTATTTTATTGTGAAACTTGTAAATCTTTCATATCTTAAAATTTGAGCAAGTTATGATCTTGGGAAGTTGACTTTCAAATTAGGGTTTAGACAAAATGACCTATAATGTTTCAACATAGAAAATGATTTTTCAAGAAAAAATAACTCTAGGTCTCAACATGAAAGTTGTTTGGAATGTCATTTAGAGTAACTTTTATCTTGGAATCATTTTCATATGGTGAAAATTGTAGGAGATAGGGTCTAGGGACACCCAATTTTGATCAGATGAATTCATCTGGCCAACCACCATCAACGAACTTGCTAACCTTCAATGATCTTGACTTTTTAGGCTCATGGTAGATCATATCTGCATAAGATGATGAATTTTGAAGTGTCCCTTGAGAAATTTGATCAGTTGATGAGATAGCTTGTTGGAGAAGTTACTCAAGATACCCAGTCAAACTAGGGTTTCCAAGGAAAATCACCTCCAAAATCTTGAAGAAAACTTGATCAATATGGCATGTAGAGATCATTGGGACTCATATATGATGCTTTGAGACATTGTGGATCAATTCATGGTTGTACTCTTTGTCATGAGGGTCTCAAACCCAAGATATGAACTTGATAAGTCAATGGGATCATGCCTTACCTACAAAAGAGTAAGGCAAATGCAAAGACATATTTTTGGTATTTTGGTTAGTAAAATGATAATATACAAGTATGATACAATCATGTGGTGCTTGGTGATCTCTCCCAAAACAAACCCAATGAAAGAGGGGTAAGGAGAATGCCAAGGTGTGATCCCAATGCTAATGCATATGATGAAATTGCATGAGGGATATTAGGGTTAAAATTGGGGTCTTACAGCTGCCCCTATTTAAAGACATTCTAACTGAGGAGGCGAAGGTTAAAATCTTCGTATCGACTCAGTAGAATGGGCTTAAATAACAACATAGAAACAAATTTTGGTCCCTAAGAGACCTCATGATGCATATGATATGAATGTAAAAGCAAATTATTTGTGGGGAAATATTGCCCCAAAGGAAAAGAAATCAGAGAGACCGAAAACCCGCAAAAGCATAATGCATTCCATTCGGAAAACTCGTTGGGGAGACAGAGGTTCTAGGGGATAAAGGGTTATGCGTAGGCCACGCTACGACTTAAAACTGCTTGACGGACTAGAGGAATTCCATACAAAAATGGAAAAGACTCAACTGGGGAACATCAACATCTGCAGGGGATACGAGTAAGTCAAGATAAAACTGAAGTACTTGAATCATGTAGGAAAAGCGATTTCACTAAGGAAACGCGCACTCAACTCAACTGGGGAAGAAATAAACTTCAACACAGGAGGAGAAGAAATTTATCATCTACTACTTGTTACTGGGTGAGGAGATAATAAAGATCTGACAGAGAGGACATTCGTCATCGGTTAGGATGAACATATCAAGGATGACTCGCTGAGAACTACCAGGAGGGAGTATTCAATACCGGTTACTGGGTAA
Source organism: Lathyrus oleraceus (assembly GCF_024323335.1). Lineage (NCBI taxonomy): Eukaryota > Viridiplantae > Streptophyta > Magnoliopsida > Fabales > Fabaceae > Lathyrus > Lathyrus oleraceus. The sequence goes on from NC_066585.1 coordinate 62,541,120, forward strand.
GAATAGCCTTGCTAGGGAAAACTGCAAAAAAATAGGATTTACAACTACCAGTTATTGGGTAGAAGACCAAAGATGATAATATCCATCATCAGTTAGGATGAACATATCAAGGATAAACTCAACAGGGAAGAAGATCCATCATCAGTTAAGATGAACATATCAAGGATGAACTTGCCTGTGACTTTCAGGGAGGATACCCGTCATCGGTTAAGATGAACATATCAAGGATAAACCAACTGAACAAAAAAGTAGGAATTACATCTATCGAGTACTGGATAGAAGACCATCAAAGAGAAAATCTGTCACCGGTTAGGATGAACATATCAAGGATAGACTCTGTGAGGGTAGAAAATAGGAATTACATCTATTAGTTACTAGATAGAATACCATCGAAGAAAAAATTCGTCACCGGTTAGGATGAACATATCAAGGATAGACTCTGCGGGTAAAAGTAGGGTTTACAACTACCAGTTACTGGGTAGAATACCATAAAGAGAAGGAAATCCGTCATCGGTTAGGATGAACATATCAAGGATTAACTCTTTAGGGAACACAATAGGGATTACAACTACCTTTTTACTGGGTAGAACACCACAAATGAGAATACTCGTCATCGGTTAAGATGAACATATCAAGGATAGACTTGGGCAGGGGAGAGAAAGATATCTGTCACCAGTTAGGGTGAACATATCAAGGATATACTTCTTGGAGAATCAGAAACAAATGAATCTACTAGGAACTCCACTGCTGGGAAAACAACGGTACTTTTGTCGGGTACTGGGAAAGAAGTAACAAACTGCAAACTAAGACGAATATTACCAGCTATTGGGTAATAAGCTCTTAGGAGACTCAAAGCATCTATCTAGGTAAGAGCTAGAAAGAAACAGTCAATCAAGACTCAACCCAATGAGGATATAACTCAAGGGGAGTGATTCCATCCAGATAATTGACTAGGAAGGAAAATGAAGTAATAATCATCCACGAGGAAACAACTCAGTGGGGAATAGGAGAAAGGTTAAAGCCTTTCTGCCTAAGGGGATGACACTCTACAATTGAGGAAGGACAGACACCGAACTTGTATGGGGATAAAGTACCTCCATACAGAGAATGAGGATCTCGAATCGAAAAATCAATCAAATATGATGGTGCCAATATGCAATTATGAAATTATATGAATGTATATGTATATATATGTATATGATGATTATGCTGACAAAACGATAACGAAGGATACACAGGTGTCGCAAAGAATTTGAATCATTGGTACAATCCTCGGTTAATCCACAAAAAGAGGGAGACAACTCCTGGAGAACAGAGAAATCTACAAACCAAAGGCTCAAATCTAGCCGAGGGAGGGGATCTGCTGAGGATAGGAGAAGTTATCGAGTTTGCATGCAATTTTAGGTCAATGCCATATCAAAATGGGAGATAACCATACAAAATATAAACACAAAACATTTGCTCAGAAACCAGGAGGAAACTCTGACTGGGAGCGAGTCGGATGGTGACTGGTGGGGAAACCAACGTGATTTACCGGGGAAAACATCTTACTCTGCTGAAGATCAACCCTGCTGAAGAAATGTGAACTATGTTGGGGAACACTATCAGGGGAATAACATGCCGCAAGGTACTGAATCAACCAACTCAGCTAGGGAAAAGGATCGAAACTCTGCTAGGGAACAAACACTCCGCATGGGAACCGGATCAACACAAACAACTAGGGATACCCGAAGGGTTAACTTCTTGGGGAACCTCTGATGTTTCGCACTTAAGGACTTGCTGCTCTTTGAAATGTTGTTGATACTTCCTTTTAGTTGCTTTGAAAAATTCTTGTTTTTATATGTTTTAAGAAAAAAAAGATTTTGACTAAAAAAATTTAGATTTCCAAAATGATCATAATAATATTTAAACTATTGGCTGAAGTAAATAAGAGTAGAAACAAGGATAAAAGCTCAACTTTATTTAATGGGATGGTAGTTTGTAAATGACAAGACTCCATAGATTTTTACAAAGTTGAAAATGGTAATTTACATGGAAAAAGGGTTACATTGAATACAAATGATCCTTAATCCTTCTACCAACTCTTGATATCCACTACGCTCTTGACGGCTACTAGGATGATGAATCGATGTCAACCCTTTTGCTCAACAAAGTCTTCCCAAAATTGGACGATCAACAGACTGCAGTTACTTGCCATAATCCCTAATTTTTGCATAAGTTTCCCCAAGGTGGGGTACTCAACTTATTAGGAAATTTTGCTGTTTTTTTATGTCTCTAATTTTTGCCTGGATTTCCCTTTCGGGTTTTCAATCCACCGAGACGCTCATTTTTGCCTAAGCCGCCCTTTCGGATTTTCAACTTAGCGAGCTGTTCTTTTCTCTTTTTTAGGCGAAGTATTTCTTGACTGCATCTGGGTTCACATGACGAGTGAACTCTTCACCATCCATAGTTGTAAGAATCAAGGCGCCGCCTGAAAAGGCTCTCTTAACAACATATGGGCCTTCATAATTAGGAGTTCATTTGCCCCTAGAATTTGGTTTGAATGACAGGATCTTCTTGAGCATAAGGTCACCTTCTCTGAATACCCGAGGTCTGACCTTCTTATCAAAAGCTTTCTTCATTCTCTGCTGATATAACTGACCATGACACATGGCAGTCAATCTCTTTTCTTCAATCAAATTCAGCTGGTCAAACCTAGTCTGACACCATTCAACCTTAGTCAACTTGGCTTTCATGAGCACACGCAATGAAGGAATATCAACCTCTACGGGGAGCACTGCTTCCATACCATATACGAGAGAGAAAGGGGTTGCCCCTGTCGAACTGCGGATGGATGTGCGATACCCGTGCAAAGCAAATGGGAGCATCTCATGCCAATCCTTATACATGACAACCATCTTCTGAAGAATCTTCTTGATGTTCTTGTTTGCAGCTTCAACAACGTCATTCATCTTAGGTCTGTAGGGAGAAGAATTATGATGTGCAATCTTGAAGTCTTTGCAAAGAGCTTCCACCATATTGTTATTCAAGTTCGATCCAATATCAGTAATGATCTTGCTTGGCACACCATAACGGCATATGATCTTATTCTTGATAAACCTTACAACAACTTGCTTGGTTACATTTTCATACGATGCCGCTTCAACCCACTTTGTGAAGTAGTCAATTGCCACCAAAATGAAACGATGTCCATTCGAAGCTTTGGGCTCAATCATCCCAATCATATCAATTCCCCACATGGAGAAAGACCATGGGGAAGAAATAACATTCAAAAGTGTCGGAGGAACATGAATCTTATCAGTATAAATTTGACACTTGTGGCACTTCTTCACAAAGTTGCAACAGTCAGATTCCATTGTCAGCCAATAGTAACATGCTCGCAACATCTTCTTTGCCATTGCATGTCCATTGGAATGAGTACCAAAGGAACCTTCATGCACTTCAGTCATCAACAAGTCTGCTTCATTTCTATCCACGCATCTGAGCAAAGCCATGTCGAAGTTTCTCTTGTACATTATATCATCATTCAAGTAGAAATTACCGGCTAATCTTCTCAAATTCTTCTTATCTTTCAAAGATGCCCCAGATGGGTAAATCTGACTTTGGAGGAAAGATTTGATGTCGTAATACCACAGCTTCTCATCTTTGATCTCTTCAACAGCAAACACATGAGCTGGCCTATCAAGACGCATCATAGACAAATTAGGAACCTTATTCCAATACTTCACCACAATCATTGATGCCAACGTTGCAAGAGCATCTGCCATTCGGTTCTCATCTCAAGGGATATGATGAAATTCAACCTTTTCAAAGAAAGTTGAAATCCTCCTCGCATAATCTCTATATGGTATTAAACCAGGTTGATTTGTCTCCCATGCACCTTTGATCTGATTCACAACCAAAGTTGAATCTCCAAAGACATCCAAATACCTGATTCTGAGATTGATGGCCTCTTCAAGCCCCATAATGCAAGCTTCATATTCTGCCATGTTGTTCATACACTTGAAAGTCAATCTAGCTGTAAATGGTAGATGCGTGCCTTGAGGAGTAATGATCACTGCCCCAATGCCGTTTCCATATTGATTAACAACTCCATCAAATACCATGCCCCAACGGGCACCAGGTTCTGGCCCTTCTTCAAGCAATGGTTCATCACAATCTTTCATTTTCAAGTACAAAATCTCTTCATCAAGAAAGTCATATTGCACTGACTGGTAATCTTCAATTGGTTGGTGAGCCAAATGGTCAGCTAAGACACTACCTTTGATCGCTTTCTGAGATCGGTATTCGATATCATACTCTGATAACAACATCTACATATGGGCAATCCTCCTAGTTAAAGAAGGCTTCTCAAATATATACTTGATTGGATCCATTTTGGATATCAACCAAGTGGTATGATTCAACATGTATTGACGCAGACGCTTAGCAGCCCAAGCCAATGCGCAACAAGTCTTCTCAAGCATAGAATACCGAGTCTCACAGTCGGTGAACTTCTTACTGAGGTAGTAAATTGCAAATTCTTTCTTTCCAGTCTCATCTTGCTGACCAAGAACACAACCCATACTATCTTAAAACACAGTCAAATACATGATCAACGGTCTTCCTTCAACAGGCGGAGACAAAATCGGAGGCTCAAACATTCAAACCCTCGCAATTCAAAGGAAAATCTGAAAATTTTCAATTGAAATTTGAGTTTGAATCTCACTGTTTGAAGATTCAAAAACTCCAGGATCCAAAGATTTGCATTACTCTTAAGCCACTTCCACAAGTTCCATAAGCAAGATCAAGCACGAATTGAAGCAAGAGAGATCCATTTTTGCACAGCATTGAAGGTATTTTCCAGATTTTTCTTCTCTTTGATTCTCTCTCAATTCTCATCAATTCTCTTGGATCCTTGGTTGTTTGAAGTCCTACCAATATAAGCAAGAAGATTGAGTTGCTTTGAGGTCAAATCGAAGCAACTCAGTTGACACACTTTAAAATTCAACTCCACGTATCTCTATATATATTTGGAGTTAGGTTAAATTGAGGTGATATTCGTGATCTATGCCATTTTTTATTTAAGATCATGTCCTCCCTTTTCATTTATGATATGGTGATGATTGAACCAGTCCGGCCAGGGTCATCGGAGAAGATGACCGGCCTTTGGCTCCAACGATGAGCTAGAAGTGTTCAGAGCCATTGATTTATTTTAAAACGTTTTAATCTGGAGCGCTCATTGTGATTACCAAGCGTGTGGACAGTTGACTAGCGTGCATCATGGAACGCGCATTCTCCACCACTTGATCTGCCACCTCAATTAATGAGGGAGATCAAGTGGTCCACGTTTTTTTGATTATCTGATTTTTATTTTTATTCCTTTGATTTTCATTAATTCATATTAATTTTAATATTGATCCAAAAAATATGAGAGTTTCACCAAATTTTTTAAAATAAAATCCTCTTTCATTTTCTGAATTAAAATTATTTTTTGGATCATTATTAATATTTTTCATTAATTAATTTTGTGAATATTTTTAATTGTTTAAAAATACTTTTAAGTTTCCAAAAATTCTGAAAAAAAAATTCCAAGGTCCTTTGACCTTGTTTGACCTATGATAAATCTCATGACCATTTATTTGGTGTTTTGATGAGGTTTTAGGAAATTGACCAACCATATTAAATTTAATGCATTATTTTTAATATTTTTAATTGATTACATGCCAAATTAATTGTGTAGAGCCATTCTAATTGCCTTTGTGAGTTTGACTTGTGTTGCTGGGTCTTGGTCAAAGTTGATTTGACTTTGTTAAGTTAAGATCATTGGATTTAAGGGATTGATGGAATGTACATTTCATCTCCCAAAATGAATGAATGATCTTAACTTGGTAAAAGTTTTCCTTCGTCCAATTTTAGTTTAATCCATGTCCCGTCCCTCTTCATCTCATTCCCCTTCTTTATGCATTCATGTCATGGACCTATGATATCTCAACATTCTAAGGCTAGTTGATTGCAAAATCAACATAAGTATGGATGAGATTAGGTCCCCCACTTTGCATATTCTTTTTGTGGGTGATATATTTCATGAGCATAGTTCATCATACTATGTCTCTAACATGCATTAACACCAAAGTTCTATTGCCCGACCTCAAATAGTTGTAACTTCTACATAAGTCCAATTACGATTGCTTAACATAACACTAAATTTTGACACAAAAGGCATAGCATTCTAGTTGGTGAGATTGTAAGTCTCCCCTCTTTCATGCTATTGTGTGGAAACTTGGATTTTTTTCCTTCCTTTGGAAGATGTCTTGGTTCAAGGATCCGTGCTTGTGATAAGTGGGTTGAGTATTCTCCAAAGTATGACTTAAACAAAAGAGCAAAAGCAAAAGCAATACTAACTTCTGACTTATTAACAACTAACATTTAATTTCAAGTCCTTTATTTTAATGCACTTTAATTATTAAAGCTTTATTCATTTGCCATTATTCATACCATTCTAATTGTTTATGTTAATGTCATTTTCACTTTGTCCACTTGGACCATATTTTGTGATATATTTTGTTTGTGTATTGTGTTTGTCTGTGTGGTCTTTGACCATTAATATACATAATAAGAACAAAACCCTTAAAAAACATCTTGTGTGGACTGTTGGTTTGATCTGAGACTATTGGACTTAGAATTTAGACAACACTCCCTATACAAAGGACTTCGCCAATTTCAACTTTCATGTAACCAAGTGCTTGAGAATTGAAACTTCATCTGATGCAATATTGAAGATCCATTTGAGTTCATCTGCAACATGATCATTATGAAGCTGTTATTTTGAACCTGTGACTTATGCCATCTTGGAATTTATCTGCTATATGGGCAAATTTGAAGAAGATCATAGAGTTGTTAAGCTTGGATGAGGCTATCTTTATTTGATGCCTTGCTCTTCAAGTTGATATTTTGTGCATTGTTTATTGCTTGATTCTAAAGTACAAGGAAATTATGGGTTTCTATATGACATTCTTGTCTATTGGATTGCAGCCCATTGGTCATATCTTTTCAACTCTCAACTTTTAAATTTGTGCTTAGGATTAGTCTCTTCATCTCCTCCCCACTTCTTTAACTTCAAAATCTCTCCCTTCTTTTTTAAAAAAATCTTCTTTGCTTGTGTTTGTTGATTTCTAAACTTTGATCACTTTTGCAAACTAGAAACTTTGGCCTTATGCCATTACATTTTCAAACTCGTTTTCTTAATCAAACTTGTAAATAAACTTAACTATACTTGACTTAAAATTTCAAAAGCCAAAAAGAACTAACACTCAATCAAATATTTTAGGCCTTTGTGCCTTTCAAACTTAAATTTTTGTTAAAAGCAATGCACTCACTTTGAAATTGATACCACGAACTACGAGGTTTTGATCCCTCATTTTTATGTTGGTACGTAGGCACAAGTCCGAAGGTCTTGTCAAACACAAAAATATAATTAATAAAATTCTTTTCTCATCCCTCCACTCTATTTATTGCAAACATCTTTTTGAAGGAGAATTTGCGACCCAAAGCGCAGCGGAAAATAAAATTTCTCCTTTAGAGATCCTTACGAATGGTCATGATCAGTGATAGAATATTTACCTCTTTTGACGGTTGAAACCTTTGGTGCAGATCTCTTGTGACGATCAAAACCTTTGATGCAAATCCACGAAGCGATCACGAACGTTGAACGATGACAACGTCTCTACTCAGTCCACACGAACGGGTTCCTTCAATCTCAGTGCTAGCTGGTACGAATGAAGGCTTTGAGTGTGAGAGAGAGAGTGAGAGAAAACGAAAATAATGCAACCGCACTTTGTGCTTCTGCACAAGGGTTCTATTTATAGAACCACTTGTGTGGGCTTCAAGCTAAAAGCCCACTTGAGTGTATTTTGGCCCATATCTTATAATATGCCCAAAATCACTTAAGCCCATGGTACCTTACCATATTTCGTATTCTACTCAAGTACACCGTACCTTACGATGTTCTATAATCCACTTAAGGGCACCGTACCTTACGGTATTCCTTAGTTACTCTATCTCTCATCAATCCGTCCTTTGTGTGTGACCCTGTAGGTTTTCGTGACGTTGGCAATTATATTAAATCACGCATTTAATATAATAAACAGTGAGCGGTATCTAGCAACACATCACTGCTACCCAAGACACGAAAATGTCATGTGATCTGACAAAACCATCTGTGATAATAATTATGTGTATAATTACCCTTTTGCCCTTATGTCTATATTGAACACAAGGCATAGACCGTGTCATCCTTGTCCAGTTCAATATTGGGCCCATAGACATTTATCCTGTTATGCAGGATGGGCAAATTCCATCTAGGTCACTCATGTCCCTCAGCATGCTTTGTGGAGTACCCATCAACTGCCTTTATGGTTATCCAGTTACGGATAACGTTGGATCAGCAATAAAGCACTCGACTCTACATCTAGGATCCATAGTGGTTTCAGGTCGAAGAGTGGAATACACTATTATCACCATGAGAATAACTTATGACACCTTGCATAACTTTCTATATAGTATTCTCATAGCGGGTCAATCCGGTATAAATATTACTCCTAATATTCATACCTATGTTTAAGACTTGATAACTCTTTATCCATGATCCATGAGATGTGATCATCAGTCTACAAACATAATAGTCTTAATGCTTTAATGTTATCCCACTTCACACTAAAGCTCGACTACGGATACTTTAGGAATAATGTCCTTATGTTTAATGTGTTCTCATGATTAAGTCACACTTAATACATTAAACGGACTATCTATTCCAGGGACTTTATTAATCAACCATAATAAAGAGAATGCCTTTTATTATTCGATACAAGTACCAAAATGTATTGGCCTCTAGGGCTTACACCAACACTTTTGTACAAAAATACATATGCACACAAAAAATGGCTCCCTAGGAGTACCTAGGATACTTTGGGTGCTAACACCTTCCCTTTGTGTAACCAACCCCCTTACCTGTAATCTCTGGCATTTTATTAGTTCTGATTTGAAAGCTTCTTATCTTCTGGCTTTTGTTCGTACTTTTTCCTTTTCCCTTGGAAACAATAAAAGTGCGGTGGCGACTCTTGTTTATTTGACGTCTAGCTTATCCATAACTTGATGGTCATGAATTTACCGTTACAAGGTCCATTACAGATTTCACACATGATGGTCTGAGCAGGTTGAATTTGAGCTACCTGTTGAGTACCTATATTCATTGCTTTCAATTTCTTTTCTACTTCAGAAGTGATTATATCTTTCAAACAAATTTTATTAGCTTCCAATTTCAAATTAATTACTCCTTCAAGTTTTCTTGTACACCTACCATATAGTTCCAAATGCTCATTTGCGGCTATTGCTTCAATGATCCTTTTAATATCGATGGCTGTTGAGAATTTTGTCGAGCCACCAGCTGTTGTATCAATCAACTGTTTTGTCTTTATTTTCAGCACATTGACAAACATTTGCATTTGTTCAGTCTGATCCATATTATGAGTTGGGAAAGCTAGCATGGTCCTTTTGAATCTTTTGTAGGTATCTCCCAAAGACTCACCATCTTTCTATTTGAAGTTCAAGATTTCATACCTTTTTCTCAGAAATACTGATGCTAGAAAATACTCATTTAAGAAAGTTGTTTCCATCTCTTCCCATGATGTAATACTGCCAACTGGAAGAGAGTATAACCACTATTTCGCCTCTTCATATAAAGTGAACAGGAACATTCTTAACTTCTTTGCTTCATCAGTATGACCATCAATTTTCAAAGTAGTACTCATGGTTAGGAATCTCTTGAGGTGCTTGTTTGCATCTTCATTAACCTTTCCGGTGAAATATTTTCTTTCAAGTTGATTGATTGTGTTAGGATGCAGTTGAAATTTTTTCACATTCACCGGTTGGTTGACAATGGTCAATCTACCACCCGGTGCATTTGCACCTCCATTGTCACCTATGAGTCTTTTCGGATGTGGAAGAGGTGGAATTGGAAGAATTTCAGTCATAGTTTCTTTTTCTGAATCAGAGTGATCAGAGGGAACTTCTTTTTTGGAATTCAATGTAGCATTTCTGCGTCTCCGGTGAAGGGTTCTCTCGATTTCTTCCTCAAAAAGAAATTCTGCTGAGGGCTCTCCTCGCATACATAGATTAGGGAATGAAAATATATAAATGACAAAAAAATAATTTTATTGCAGAGCAACAAAATTTTAATTGAACTAAAAGTGAACTATATATTTTGGCAGTCTTCGGCAACGACGCCAAAAACTTGATTGGAAAAATAGCAAGTGTACTATTTTGCCTATTATAGTAATAAATGGGCAATTCCCCGAATGTCGATCTCAAGGACTGCAAGTTAATATCGAGTTCAAATTATCGTTCAATTAAATAAAAACTATAGTTGGGGGTTTTTAGATTCAGATATAAAAATAAAGGCAGAAGAAAATAATACTGTAAAAATAAGGGTTTGTAAGGTATGAGGAACAATGCTAGGGAAGGTGTATAATTTATCCATGTAACAACTCTGAGTCACTATTGCATCAATAAGTATCAATTACTATCAGTTCTCAAGGGCATTGTCTCCCAAGTCCTTGGTGAGAAAACATTTAATCATTTTACCCTAATTTCTATGTCCATAGGCAATTAGAGTGAAGTTAAGCTTTATTATATCAAGAATGTTCTGATTCACACAGGGTATCTCTAGTCCCAGGTGATATCTACTGCAGAGTAATCTTATGAAAACCTTATCAATGACGGTCCAACCTTATTGATAACCATACAACAATCTCGATTGGTCCGAAAGAGAAAACATTAAACACATCAAAAGATTACCGTAAAAACAATATTATAAATGCAATCATAAACTCATAGTCATTACAACTCTAAATTAGGGACACCCCCTAGAATTGGGGGGTTTAGCTACTCATATTATTCAAAACAAATTCAGGATAAAAATACACATTACAAGTAATTGGATGACTTGGATCTTCAATCGCTTCCGCTCATGAAAACCTTCCGCTCTCCGAATTCCTTGACCTCTGTAATCCTTGCTCGTTTGACAATATTGTGTTTGCCTCATTCCAAGATGATCTTTTCTCTTGTATAAACTCTCCTAATATAGTGAAAATCCCTTGGCAGAAGGTGGAAATCTCCAAAATGTCCCTGCAGCTTAAGCCCGGTGAAAAAGCCCGAAAACTGGAAAATTGGCGTTTTGGGCTGACACTGGCCGTGTCAGCTGACATGGACGGCCGTGTCAGGCCACTGCCTTGGGCATTAATTCTTCTTTCTTGGCATTCCTCCTGACACGGGTGGCCGTGTCAGGCCTTCTGAAATGTGAAATTTTCTTTTTTCGACCGCCAAAACTTTCCACTTTCTCGCATTTAGCCCGTTGGATCTTCTTCGTGGACATGGAGGGCATAAACATGACAACTAAAGCGTAAAATCACGAAAACACAAAATAAAAATGACAATTAATAAAATTGCTTAAATAACTTACGGGAATGAGAATTAACTTTAAAGGTACCATAATGCGTACACAATGTCTCAAAATCCTTGGTTTCTTGTCGGATAAGCAACAAAAACATAGTGAAAATGGTGACCGATCAGTCTTACTTATCACATAATACAACTTTTTTCCAAACAAATAAAAACTAGAGAGTCATGGTTAAACAAACAATAAGTAGGATCGTAATCACTTTCTTCCATGTCATCATATTCTTCTTCCTCTTCACTTTCCTCCTCACTTTGGTCTAGGTGTTGATTTTGGTTTTGGTATAGGTTTTTGAGTGAGGAAACTTCAAGACTGAGTTCTCTAAACCCATTTATCATAAATGACTCCATAGAGAAGAATTTGTTGTAGAGAACTTCATTGGTGTATCCACCTTCGGGAACGGGTGGAGTAGTGTTAACAGTAGGATCATCCTTATACTTATAAATTCCATCATTGTCGAGAATGATTTCAGTGTTCCTCAAGGAGGTCACGTCATTGATTTAACATTCCTTTGGATTCATTCTTTTCTTTGGCTCTCTTTTCAAATCCACTTCAAAAGATATCAAGATTTTGGTAATTAACCTAGCGTAAGGTAGGCCACCACTCAAAATTTGTTGATGCAACATGTGAAGCATAATGGTGTAATCCCAATTAACATTGATTCTTTGTTTTATGGCATATATTAGTTTCATTTCCACATCAACAATATGAGAATGATTAGAATGCTTTGGAATTAAAATTTAGGCAATGATAAAATATTCTATCACTCACCGATAGATTCTTACCAAACAAGATTAAGTGAGATGAAGCTGGATTTTTCTTGCTCAGAATATCCTACTAGGTCAAACATGAAATGCTGAAAAAATAATCCACCTTGCTGTAAACTACCCATTAAGGAACGCAACCATGCTAAATTGTTTGAATTTCATATGGAACATCTAAACACCTTCCCAAGTCCTCAAAATCTAATACAATATTTTTGTCCATCACTTTTGATGACATAATGCACCCAGTACCAATTGATAGATTAACATAAAATTCTCTAAAAAGGTCCGAGTATATTGGTCCAGAGTCCGATATCAGAGACACTACTCCTTGAAAGTCTAACCTAGTGTAACGGGGTATTCGTTACCATTAAAGATATTGACTAAATCCAAGGTAAACCATACAAGTCGAGTCGCCACCGCACTTCTATTTATCCAAAGGAATGGTTAGAAAGCGAACAAAAACCTAAAAGTTTTATCGAATCAAAAACTAGTAAAAATGTCAGAGATCTGGGTAAGGGGGTTGGTTATGCAATGGGAAGGTTTTAAGCACCCAAAACATCCTAGGTACTCCTAGCGAGCCCTTTTCATAAGTGTTGTTCTAGTCTAAAGGGTGTAGGTATATCTAAAGTACTATTTACTAAAAGGAAGGTTAAAAGAAAATGACTCACAAGGATGTCGCATCCACTACCTACGTATCTCATCTGAGTATGAGAATCAGAGTCTTCGTAGCTCGGCTACCTATGGGTTAAAGAGAAGTGTGCTCGGTAAGACGTCGCGTCTTATGCCTACGTATCTCATCTGGAATGAGAATCAAAGTAAAACGTAGTTTGGCTAACTACGGGAACAAGGGTCTCGATTGCAACTAGGGCAAGAGAAAGGGAAGGTCTCGATCGCAACGAGGGCGAGAGAAAAGAATCGCAGCAAGGGAGAAAGCAAACAAGGATTAGTTGTTAGTCGTCAGTCAAACTCGACAAGACCTTGCATCTCGTGCCTACGTATCTCATCTGAACATGAGAATCAGAGTTGTCGTAGTTCGACTAAACTAGGGGTTAAGGATTGCCATCTGAACATGGACTTACAAAAGGGGACACCAGCTGTGTCAAAGGAAAGTGGGCAATGCGTTCACGTCCTAGCAGTAGGTGTCGCAGCTCGCTGAATCGAGTCTTAGGCAGTTACCTCTTTGCAATAGAACGGACTGACATGCCACAAGATCGGAGACGCACGGAAGGTCTAAAAGTGGGGAAGCTCTGCTCTAGAGTTGTCATGAAATATGGACCTATGTTTTAGGATTTACAAAGGGGAACATCTACCTAATTTTAACATGCAACGAATAAGGGAATTCTACCAATGTTATCATACAAAGGGTTCTACCTAATGGGTGCTACCTAAACGGAACAAGAGTCGACGAATGGAGCGCTGAGAGGAGTTACGGATAAGGGTAGATGGAGATGCCAGAGGCAATCGACTTACAGGTAGATGGTGATGCCTGAGGCAATCGACTTACAAGAGGATGGATGAATGCGTGCTGGTTCTATTAAGTTTTGAAAATGATTACTCGGCGTTGGATCGAGCTTTTGATCTTATTTTGAAATGGTTATCGGATGTTCGTTTTAATTCTTGTATTAACAAGTGACTAAAGAAATAAAGAAATAAATATTATACACTTTATGGGAGAGGGGTACATTTGTTATGAATGGGGATTGTTCATGGCAAACAAACAATAAGAATATATGCCTCATACATCATACAAGTAGGCAACAGTTATCAATCAGATCGGATAAATAAACAATATATAATCAAACCAAAGAATCAAATAATGTAGCATTTAAACAATGCATGGGAGTATGAACATGTTAAATAATCAAGCAATAGAAAGCATGAATGAGAGAAACAAGTATAAAAGATAACAGATGAATCAAACAGATGAAAATATGCACACGAAGGGTCCACTGAATAATTTAATCAGGAAATGAGGTAAGGACCAAATAAAATCAAGGTAAAAGGCCTCTAATACATGACATATGAGATGAATGAGGGAGGATCAAAAGATCTCTTCAATTGCCATAAGTAATCCCTAAGTCAAACATCGATCATAAAGAAGTCAACTGAAAATTCAAGTCAACTTCAAAAATTACAAATAAATAGCAAATTAATCAAGAAAATTATGAAAAATTAAACTAAATAAGGTGGGGTCAGGACATCATCATACCCCAAAAATATTTTAAAAATAATGAAAATTAGCACGTGAATTAATTAAAACAAAACATAGGTCAAACCAAAAGTCAATTAATAAGACTAGGTTAGAAATAAATCAAGAATAAATAGTAAATTAATCAAGAAAATTATGAAAAATTAAACTAAATAAGGTGGGATCAGGAAATCATCATCCCCCAAAAAGATTTTAAAAATAATGAAAATTGGCACATGAATTAATTAAAACAAAACATAGGTCAAACCAAAAGTCAATTAATAAGACTAGGTTAGAAATAAATCAAGAATAAATAGTAAATTAATCAAGAAAATTATGAAAAATTAAAATAAATAAGGTGGGGTCAGGACATCATCATCCTCCTAAAAGATATTAAAAATAATGAAAATTGGTACGTGAATTAATTAAAGTAAAACATAGGTCAAATTAAAAGTCAATCAACCAAACTAGGTCAAAAATAAATCCAAAATAAATTGAAAATGTGAAATAAAATTCCAAGAAAAGGTCAGGTTGAACATGAGACAGTGGTCAACCTTCATCCCAAAAATCAAATGCTAACAATAATTTTAAGTCATAAAAATAAAACCCAATAAAAAAAAGTGTGTTAAAATGGACCATTTAGAATAAATAATTAAAATAAAATATTAATATTAAAAAAATACGAAAATAAAAATTATATAAAATTAAGTAAAACGTTAAGAAAAGTGAAAAATATTTTTGGGTAATTTTATATATGAAGAAAATATTTTAAATAAGAAAAAGAAATATGAAAATGGAAGGATTAATGGTGATGAACATGGTAAGCAAGCGTAGATATATCAAAACATGGTCATGGAAGAGATGATTACCTAATGGAAAATAGAAGTGGAATGGAATCTGATATGTGATAAAGCTTTGCCTCCTTGCCACGAAATTCTAATGCTCCTTTAGGGTTAGGGTTTCAGCTTCTTAAATAGGGTGAATTAGGTGTTCTCATGGGCTTTTTAATAAGTGATTTATCCATAACAATAAAAGTGTGAAGTGAGGTGTAAAATGTTGGTATTTTGGGCCAAACTTAAGTGAATGGATGTCCAATGCATGGCCAAAAGAGGTAAAAAAAACGTGACTGGTTTGTGCAACATGCTTAGAAAATCTGATTGGGCCAGCCAGGCCAAAAATCTGCCTAGAAAATCAAGTCATGGTGCCCACTTTAAATGCATGTATCTCTCAAACCATGGATCCAAATGAGATGATTCCAAAATTATGTGAAAGAGGACATGGCAAGGTACAATTGTTGTGAAGAAAGTATTTTCAAATAATGCCTTGAAGTGCAAGAAAACTGGCCAAGAAATCTTGACAAATTTTGAAGATTTTGGACTTAGAAATTTTTCTAAGTGTCCTAAAAAATGTCTCACTTTGACCAAGCATAACTTTCTCAATTCTAATCCAAATGGAGCAAACTTTATATATATAGAAAGATTGGAACAAGAGGAACAACTTTATGTTGGAGAAATTTTCAAATGGAGCTTTTATCTTGATGCAAAATGGGCTTAAAGTGAGTGCAACGATCATGAAAATTTGCCCTAAATGGAAAGTCAACCATTTCCAAATTAAGTAACTTTTCCAATTCCTGATTAAATCGTGAATCCATGATCCAACCTTGATCAAATTTCACATGTAGGAACCCCTAGGCATGGATTTTGAGATTCCACTCTCAAAATGTCACGAGTTGACTTTTCTGGCCCCACAGTTGACTTTTCCCAAACTGTCTGATTTCCGATTCTATTGATCAATTGAAGCACTTCTAGCTCAAATAAAGAGCTAATTTTTTTGTATGTAGAACCTTGTGGACATATGGAGGGCCATGGAAAATAGTTTCACCCAAAGAATCAGAAATAAACTGATTTTATACCAAACCCTAATTTTAGGGCAAAATGATCAGGAACTGATTGCACTGATTGCCAATGGATCTTTCTTAGATAATTGTGAATCTTCCTAGGCTAAGATGCCTCTCTAATCATGACATGTATGAGCCCCTCTACTTCCAACCAAACATTTCCTGTTGCAGGTAGCCATGAAACCCTAATTTCCTGATTAAATCCAGATGAACACTCTGATAGCTCTGAATCTTTCACTGATGAACCGAGGACCATAATGAGATACCTGGAGCCCCCTGAGACCCTTGAGACTTTTATACTTAAAGAATGAAGTCCAATTCTCAATCTTGCTTTGTGTGGACTCCTTCTGTTAAGGAGTGATCAATCAAAACCTGATTTCCATGTCACTAATGCAGTATGCAATGAGTATGACCTAGTATGATGCCAATGAAATGTAAAACATAATCCCATGCTTCCAGTAAAAATGAAGGGTAAATTTTGGGGTGTTACACCTAGTACCAGTATCAGACATACACAAATTAACGAAATTTGCAAAATTTAACAGACAAAACAATGTATTTAAAGGAATGACATTAAAGAAATTTAGAACCAACATTTATTAAATAAAGGCTTAAATGCAGTTTTGTTCTCCCTTCTTTAAATTTTCTAACTTTTTAGTCCCTTTTAAAAAAACCAGGTTTTAGGTCCCTTATTTTGAATATTCTTGGGCTTTTTTGGTCTCCTCCCAAAATTTTATATGTGGCAGGTTCATTTATGACGTGGCAAAGGATATGTTGACCAAAATTTAAAAAAATTGACGCCACGTCATTTAAAAACATTTTAAATTAAACAATTTAGAAAATAGTTTAAATTAAACATTAATAAAAATTTAATTAAGTTTAGTTGTAAAACCAATTCATCCCCTTCTAAAGAACCCTAGCACTGTCTTCTGTTTACTGACTCAAATGAAAAAACCATAAAACCTTTTCCTTTTCACAATCAGTTTTCCTATCTCTCTTATTTTCATAGAAGGTATGTTCTTCTTCTTCCTTCATCACGAAATAAATCTTAAAGGAAATATTTCAAAACGCAAACAATAAAAATCTCATGAAATCTTTCAATCTCAGAAAAGGAACCAAAGGGGAAAAACAAAATCGAGCATGGTTACCGAATGGAAATGAGGGAAAGGCTGAGGTTTATGCAACGAGCATGGTGGCCGGATTTGGGTGGAGGGGTTACTATGTTTTAACTCTGCACGGCGGTGGTAGTCTCGTCGATTTTTGCCGGTGGATGGTGGTTTGAGAGGGATACGTTTGCGAGTCTAATTCTTTTATTCTCCCTCTATTTTATTTCTGCTTTAAATCTCTTTCTCTATATTTGTGTTCTTTTTCTCTTTTTTGGTTTATTTGTCTTGGTGGCTGTTTATGTTATTAGATTATGGTGGCTGTAGAGGTGATTTGAGTGATGATGATATGGTTGGTTGTTGGTGGTAAGGTTGGTTAAATAGTGGTGTTAAGGCTGGTTATGAGGAGTTAGAACTGGAAGAAAGGTTGATGATGGTGGATATGTTGTGGTGGAGAGTGGTGGTGAAGTTCATCATGTGGTGGTAGAATGGTTGACTGAAGATTGGAGAGTGATGAAGGTTATGTGTGTGAGAAAAGTGGTTATGTGCGTGAGAATTTTTTCTCCAGCTTATGTGTGAATCCCCTTTCTGCGGTGATGAGTGGTAGTGAAGTTAATTATGTGGTGGTTGATTTTTTTTCCAAATTATTTAATTTAAAGTGTGTTTAAAATATTTTTAAATGACATGGCATCAATTTTTTCAAATTTGGTCAACATATCATTTGCCACGTCGTAAATGAACCT
Source organism: Lathyrus oleraceus (assembly GCF_024323335.1). Classification (NCBI taxonomy): domain Eukaryota; kingdom Viridiplantae; phylum Streptophyta; class Magnoliopsida; order Fabales; family Fabaceae; genus Lathyrus; species Lathyrus oleraceus. The sequence goes on from NC_066585.1 coordinate 62,559,309, forward strand.
GCCACATATCAAATTCTGGGAGGAGACAAAAAAACCCCAAGAATATTCAAAACAAGGGATCTAAAACCTGTTTTTTTTAAGTGGGACTAAAATGTTAGAAAATTTAAAGAAGGGGGGAGCAAAACTGCATTTAAGCCTTAAATAAACAAGGCTTAAATAGTTCTTTAGTCCTTGTAAGTTAGCGTATTTTTGAATTTGGTCCCTAAATATTTTTTTATTGGTCAGTGTCCTTATATCTCACTTTCTTGATTGAGTTAGTCCCTGGTGTTAGAAGTGTGTTAAAAAAATGTTGAGATGTCTAACGTTGCTGACGTGGAAATGAATTTATATGTTCTTTTGTTTAATAAATTACACACATGGCCATTAAAATGTTCCACCGAAAATTTCACTATGTTTAGAAATAGTCTTTTACTTTTAGTGCCTGTAAATTAGGGTTTTGTCTATTGGGAGAAAAAACAAACGGTGACATTGTGGAAGGGAGGCGGCGAATAAAGACGACAAGAAGCTTTGTTGCATGACTAACTAACGCAACTTCATCAGATGCAAATGTGGGGTTTTGGCACTAGTAAGGGAATAAGCATACATATAAGATGAAGAGATGGGTTGGAAGTCACACGTTTGGCAAGGTATTGAATAATAGTTCAACCAATTCCAAGTGGGTAGCTAAAACTATGCGACTAGAATGACATCTTCTAATGGTGTTAATATTCAGGATATTGTTTCTGAGATTAGGAGTAATTTTTTATTGGCATAAATATGAGCAGGGAATGGAAGGCCAAACAAATTACAAAAACTTTGATTGAAGGTGATGTTGTAAAACAATACAATCTTTTATGGAGATGATCTGCAGAGTTAAGGAGAGTCAATTCTGGGAACACTTATATAATTAATGTAACACCCCGAATAAAATAAGAGAATTATTTAAATTAAGTTAATAATATATTTATTAATTTAATTAAATAAATTGAATTATTGGATTATTATTATTATTATTATTTGGAATAATAATTAGTGGAAAATATATAAGTTGGAATAAGAGAAAAGGGTTTTCATTTTTTGGTAAAGAGTTTCACGTGAAACAGAGAAGCGGCTGAAAAGTGGAAAGTGGAGAAAGGGCAAAGAGGAAGAGCTAGAGAGCAAAGGTTGAAGAACGGAAAAGCTTGAAGCTCGAAGATTGCCGGATTGTTCAGGTAAGGGGGGTTTATCGTCGTTTAATGGGTATTATGGGTTAACATGTCATGGGTAGTGATAAACCGTTGAAGTGACCCTAATTGGGATGTTGAATGCTGAAATATTGTGATGAATAAGTTGTATTAAAGCTGTAATTGAGTCCGTAATTGTGTGGGTCGTGTTCCCCCGAACGTATAGCTTTTTACGGAAATTGAATCGGAGGTCCGGAAGTCCTCCAACGGCGGAAAATGCGGAGAACTCTGCATTCTGCCTTGTGTTAGCGCAGGAACTGCTGTTTTGTCTGCGTTAACCGGTTAACCCAGGGCGTTAACCGGTTAACACTGTTATATTTTGTGAAAAGGTGCTGTTTTTCCTGCGTTAACCGGTTAACACTGTTGCGTTTTGCCAGAAAGTGTGTTTTGTCCTGCGTTAACCGGTTAACCCAGGGCGTTAACCGGTTAACACTGTTGGAAATTAGAAAAAATTGATATTTTAATGTTGTGAACCTAATTGGTGATTGGCCTACTATAGTTAATTGTGATGAGTAATTTGTTGGGTTTGTGTTATAAAGTGTCGATGCAAGTATGACTGAGTTGTTAAGTTGTTCCGTGTACGGAAAGTTGTTAAAAATACTGAGTTGTAGGCTTGATGAGCCAAAGTTGATTATAAGTTGATGTTGTTGAAAACATTGTTGTATTGCTATTATTATTATGTTGTCGACAGTTAAAAGTCGTGTATGCCATGTACATTCATATGCATTAAGTCGGAGCTTTGCTCACACCACGTTGGCCTGGATTGGCAAATTTTAAGTTGAAAGTTGAAGGCTTATGCCTTGATGCCCAATAAACTGGCAATGATTTTAAGTTGGGAGTTTTACTCCGAATGGTACCACATGCATGACGAGTCGAGTCTCATTAGAGTTGCATTGTGTTGGCTTGTTGTATGGATATTTAATTTAATTGAGGAGTGGAATTGTGTTGATATTAAGTATGATGTTTGAGTTGATGTGTCGTTACTGGATGTATGTTACGATTAGGGTGATGAAATGTGTGAATTTACTTAGCATTACATGATGATTTATAATGCTTATTATATCGATTGAGGAACTCACCCTTACAACTATTTTTCAGGTAACGAACAAATGAGTTGAGTGGAAGCTAATGCTTGGAGTCTAGTGTAGTCTCCTAAGTGGGTTATGCTCTGATAGATGTAACATCGGGACGGGATGTTTTAATTGTTTTATTGTTGGTTGTTGAACCTTTTTACCTGTAATATGTTATATGTTTTGAATGATTAGTTGATTTCTATCCGCTGCGAATTATGCAAGAAAATGTTATTTTGATTAAATAAAGAGCATGACAGTTATTATGGTGTGAAGTAGTTGTGTGACACCCTTGGTGCATAATTACTCTGATATATATATTTGTTGTTTTAATTTAATATTTGGGGTATTTTAGAAGGGTGTTACAATTAATGTGGCAAGGGTTAGAGCAACAATACAACCAAGGTTTGACTGTTTTTACTTTTGCTTTGATGGGCTTAATAAGGGATTCACAATATCTTCCAGGCCATTCATTGGAGTTGATGGATGTCATCTTAATACTAAGTATGGAGGGACTCTTCTTATTATTGTTGGTAGAGATCCAAATGACTAATACTATCCATTAGCTTTTGGTGTATGTGAAGCTGAGACAAAGGAGTCTAGAAGGTGGTTTCTTACCTTGCTTTTGGAGGATATTGGTCCAGAAAAAAGATGGGTTTTCATTTCTAATCAACAAAAGGTACTTTCACATGCATTTCACTTCATTAAACCTTTTAGATCTCATCCCTAACCATGTTTTGAAATTTTGGATTTCATCCCTAAATGTGTTTTGAATTTTTTGGATTTCGTCCACGATTTCTATTAGGTTCTTTGTCATTGATATATGTTTGTTTTGTTTATTTGAAACTGGTTTGCAGGGTTTGGTCTCTGTGTTTGAAGAAATGTTTGAGAGGGTATAGCATATACTTTGTCTTAGGCATTTATATGCCAATTTCAGAAAGAAGTTTGGTGGATGGACTCAGATTAGAGACTTGATGATGACAACTTCAAAGGCCACATATATCAAAGTCTGGGATGTTAAGATGAAAGAATTGAAGAAGATTAATGTGAAAGCTTGGGAATGGATGTCAAACATACCTACCAAAGCATGATGTAAGCATGCTTTTACTTTGGTCCCAAATGTGATGTACTTATGAATAATGAATATGAGACATTTAATAACACTATAATATTAAATATGTGTGAATGGATAAGAAACTACCTTATGAATAGGAACACTAGACTAAGAGAAAAGGTTGATAGATGGAAAAATAGGATAATGCCTAGACATAGACTTAAGTTAGATAAGGAAGTAGAACATGCAGGGAAGTGGATTTCAAACTGGTATGGTGAAACATTATGGCAAGTTGAACATATCCATACCATGAATAGTTTTATTGTGGATACTTAAATAATGCACTTGCAACTTTTAGGAATTAGTAGACATCCCTTGTAGGCATGTAATAGCTGCATTAGGTTTTAGGAACCAATTTCCCGAAGATTATGTGGATGAGTATTATTCCAAGGAGACTTATGTAACATGCTATAGTTATAATGTAAGCCCTATTAATGGACAAGACACGTGGCCAGAGGCTGACATGGAAAAGATATTACCTCTATCATATAAAAGAGGACCTGGAGGAAAAATAAATTGAGGAGGAAGGAACCTGATGAAGACCTTAATAAGGGAAGGACACAAACAAGTTATTATTTCACAAGATGTGGTATACTTGGCATAATACAAGAATTTGTATAAGTCAAGTGGTTGACCCTGAAGCTCAAAAAAGGAAGGTATTGAACATGTCCATACTTTGAATATGTTATTAATGACATTGATATTTTACTAATGTTGTAAATTTTATGTCCACAGAAAGCCAAAGAACACTACAACAAGTAATACAACCCCAACCATATGGTAATACAACCCAAGAACAAAGTCAAGCACAAACTCAACCTACTGAGGCTGGAGCTGCAACCCAGGAACAACCAGTGATAAATGAACCTCCAACTGAAATTGACCCTGAGTTCGAAATGCTTGCTGCAAATCTTACAACAACATTTAAGGCAACTCAGACTCAACTAAACCTTGCTGAAAGAGTTACATCACCTTAGAGTGTACCTGTTACATCAACTTAGAGTATACCTGTTACATCAGCTCATAATGCACATGTTACATCTTTACGGGCTGACTATGGTATAACACTTTATGCACCAGACTATATATTGTCTGCACTTGTTCTAACAATTGATGAAGTACCAGCTACACCTGGTTCTACTACTCCTAGAGTTCTAAAACTAATTGAGTTTATTAAACCATTTGATAATGACTTGAACATATTAATGTGTTTTACCTGTTGCATCTCTAATATTCTGTTTTTTTTTGCAGAAGAAGAAGAAGTCAATAAAACCAAAAATTTCAAGGAAATTGGAGTTAAGGAGAAGTGATAGGACACGGGTCCCTTAAATGCAAAAAATTCAAAAGAGAAGGAAATGGTCTATCACAACTCATGGATGTGTAGAAATTAAGCATTTTGTTATGGTTTTGTCATGGTGTATTTTGTTATGGTTATGACATGGTGTATTTCGTTATAGTTTGATACTTTGTTATGATGTGTATTTGTTGTATTTTGAGACAAATTTGTATGCCTATTGACTTTATGTTATTCTAAGACATGAACCATTATTATATTATCTATATGCCTAAATGTACTATAGTATTATGCAAATAAATCACAAACATACAAGGATGACATACAAACAAATCATTATGAAACATGGATGAAAACCAAAATGCCACAAACATAGAGTGACAAACTTCATTAATTTCAAAGGTTCTTATCCATTCAATACTAAACATTATAGGGACGACATTAGACAATTATCCTTCTTCTAGGGACTAAAAAAATACAGACACCATGAACATCATTCTCACTATCATTTATGGTAAACAAAGAACAAACACCATGATACACAATCAACAAAAGCTTAAATAAACTGACCTTTGTTTTTCAACTTCAATTTCATCTTCTCTTTTTTCTTTGCTTCAAGGTGTTTAACGATGCAACCTAATTCACGCATTACCTCTGTGCAATTGCAACCGATTGAATTTTTGATTAATTTGATGTGTTGCTTTCTAATTCATCATCCCATATGAATAACTTGTAACTTGACATTATACCCGAATTTAAACATTTCAAGAATCATCGGTAAGGGTTTTCAATTGAATTTGAGATGAACATCCTCATTGCTCTGTTACAACCACAAGCTAAAATTTGAGACCGAGAGCAATTACCTATTGATAATTTGTCACGGAAGAATTTGCAAAATATAAAGACTTCAGATAAAAAAAATATTTATGAACTAAATTCAGAAAGAACATAATTTAAAGGATCAATAAACCATTTAAATCAATAAATAATTACATAAAGCCATTTTTTTCTTCTACTGAGAATAAAAAGACATAATAGACGAGTATAGCTGTGAAGTGTGGAGCGAAGAAACAAAAATGAAGCTGAAAGTGTATGCAGACCGCATGTCCCAGCCATCTCGCGCGATTCTCATCTTTTGCAAGTATTTTCACTCCCCTTCTCTTTTCCTAATAATTTCAATCAATTTGTTCTACGTAACACACTGTAATTGAATTTGATACTGAAAAACTTGAAATCGATAGAGTCAATGGAATAGAAATTGAGGAGATCCATATCGAACTTTCCAAACGTGAGCATCTATCTCCCGAATTTCAAGGTTATCAAATTCATATCTAACCAACGCATTTTCAATATCTTGTTTTTTTTTCTTCTTCAAATGGAAACCGTTCAATTGATTTGATTTTCTTTCAGCGATTAACCCTCTCAAGAAAGTTCCTGCTATTGTTGATGGAAGGTTCAAGCTATTCGAGAGGTACTTCAATTGTTAGCTTTCATTCTTCGATCTATTACTGTAATTTGCTATTCTAATTAGGTTGTGCTACAATTAATTACTTTTGTATTAGCTTATGGGTTATTTATTTTCTTCTTTGCAGTCACGCAATTCTTATCTATATTGCTTCTGCATTTCCTGGAGTTGCAAACCATTGGTTAGTAGTTTCCCTCTTTCGCTATCTTTCATGAATTCAAGACATGTGAATGAATAGATGCTAGGGAGGGTATCTGCTTGATAGAATAGAACAGCCATGTTCATATTTTTGGTTCCTAGTAATTCGTAAGGTCTAACAATACTTCCCCAAAAGATCCACCTTGTCCTCAAGGTGACACTGAAGGATAAGATAAGACAAGTGTCCCATAACTTGAAGTAGAGTGACAGAGCAAGGCATGAAACAGTATATCATGACAACAGTATGCATTAACAGCACCGGTTCGATCAAACCAGAGGAAAATCTACCCTTCACCAAGGACCTGTCCGGATCTCGCAGTTGTCCAAGTTGAGTGAAGCTCATTTCTCTCTGGTAGTTGTTCTAGCAAGGTGTCACCCTCGATTCGAACACAATACTCGCACCATGGCCATCAAAGTGTCTGTTGATACAGAAAAATTTGCAAAAATCTGCCTTTGTCTCTTGTCGCTTTTCCACAATGACATTCACGGGGAAATTTTCTGCATTTCTTTCTACTTTTGCATGTTCTTGGTTAGTGGAATTTTCTGTATTAATTTATATGGGCATCCTACAATAAGATTCACTTTCACTCAATAGTTACTAAAAGGGCAGACATACACTTCTGTTCTCCTACTTTTGAATTTTTTTGTTCTACTCATTCCATTAGGTACCCGGCGGATGCTTCAAGGAAAGCTAAAATCCACTCAGTGTTAGATTGGCATCACCTGAATTTACGCCGCGGAACAGGTGTGTTATAGCACAAAAATAACCCTTTTATAGTGGTCTCCTTTCAGTAATTTAAATGTAAGAAGAGATTAGGGATCAATTTCTAATTTTGCTTGTTTGTTGGGTCTGGATATCTTTATATATTGGGGCTTTTATGTTAACATTGCAGATGACACTGACAGCATATAGTTGATTGAGTCATTCTTTGAGCGCATTGATGACTATGTTATTTGCATTGATTTGTTTAAATCTGGCAATGCCATGTATTTTTAGGTTAAATTGCATTCTTCTTTGCATGTACATTTGAATTACATTCTTTGCATAAATTTCTGATTAATATTTTTCTTTGAGAATAAGTGAAGACACTGTTTCCTTAATCTGCAAATTTTCTTCTGCTTCTTCTCTTTTCATGACCCAGTCTACTTGTTTTTGCTCTAGCTGGATATGTTCTAAATACTGTATTAGCTCCATTATTGGGTCTACCACTAAACGCACAAGCAGCTGCTGAAGCCGAGAAAGTTTTGGTATCATCTCTGTCCACAATAGAGAATATTTGGCTTAAGGGTGACGGACCGTTCTTGCTTGGCAGCTTCCGACCTTCCATAGCAGATCTCAGCCTTGTCTGTGAAATTATGCAATTACAGGTAAACTGGGGACTGGGGAGTTCATATATACCTTCATGCCATGATTCATTAAGGAATTTTTTTATTGAGATTTTTCTATGAATTCAAAGAAAATACATTGTAAAGGTCTTTCTTGTTCAATTTGCATTGTATGGTTGAATAATAGAGAAACACGGAAGGGAAGTCTGGCACATCTATTTGCCTCTGGAAATATTTCCTCCAGTTAATGTCGATGTGGATAAATTCTGTTTAGCTAGAATTGTGACATGCAGAATATAATCTGATAATATGGTGATAATTGCATATTTTTTTAATGCAGCTTTTAGACGAGAAGGATCATGATCGTATTATTGGCCCGTACAAGAAAGTTCAACAGTGGATTGAGAGCACAAAAAATGCAACGAAGCCACATTTTGATGAAGTTCATAATGTCCTCTATAAGCTCAAAGCGAGGCTTTCAGCGCAGCAATCTAGTAAAGCAGATGGCCAAATTAAAGCTGGGATTAAAGCTCCCATATTTTCAAAGATGTGACCTATCAACCATGCACGAAACATACATGTGACAGATTTGTGTGACCAATTAGCAATGTCTAACATCATATAGATTGTTGGTTGCAACTGTGGCTTGAATCTTTGAAGATAAAGTTTCTGTCTCTGTATTGAAAATCATTATCAGATAATAAATTTTCAATCGATTCAAAGATTCATGAATCAAGTCCTAAGTGCAGAGTTGTCATTACATATGTTAGTTTATCTGTTCTCTAATTTTTTTGTGCAAAATAATTCGAAGGAGCTGGTAAATTGCTGTAGTATTTAGACATGAAGAAATGAATAAATTTGTATGCACAGACTTATCTGTTGGATGATAAGTATACCATACCAACACAGTCGATTTTTCTTTTAACAAACAAGTATTATCGAGATTTCTATATATAGTTATTTGTTTTGGCAAAATAGTTTTATGAACAAATTAATTAAATAGGCTTTCCAATTTGACTTTTAAAAAAACAGGTTTTAAGAAAGGAATCAAACAGGTTCTATACTTATTTTAGATGGTTAATAATTATAAATTGATATTTACTCCTTATAGATTTTAAGAAAGGAATCAAACAGGCTCTATACATAAGGATGTGATTGAAAAGTGAAAAATAAAAACATTCTTGAATTTTTGTTTTTTCTTCTCAAAGATGAGGAGATTAGAAACACGCGGATCTCATTTACACAATCACATCTCATTTACTATCATTTTTTAAATATTTTATTTCTATAAATGTTGAGGTCAATTTTGAACTTGTGAATTAATGTTGTTTTGTTTTAGCAGTCATGCAATCCTTGTCTCCTTTTCATTGAATTGCTGATCATTGACCGTGTCAGCGTTTGATTTGAGATTTTCAGAGTCTTCAGCTAAATAATAAAACTTTGGAAGCTTGCCGTTCTTCCGTAGCTTGATGATCAAAGTCACGTCGAAAAGTCGAAAAATAGAAGTGGAGAGAACATTGCATAACAACATAGTGTCTTTCCAAAACTTCTTAAGAGTGAATCAACACAGAAGTAGAAAGAAAATTGCAATAACAACATAGCATCTTTTAGAGTTTCTCATGAGTGAATCAACATAAAGTGAAATTCGGAACAAATATTCAGAAATTGATGACGTTGCACGTCATAAACTCAGAATCAGAATTGGCTATTAAAATTACACAATAGCAAACCATTAGAGTATCAAAATTGTTCTCATACAAATACTAGATTGTTATCATAAAAACTCAAAGGTATAAATGCATAACCAAATCTTATTCTAAAAATTTATCCATTTTAGATGATGACAAAACCATGTATTTTGATGAACAGTTTTGTATAGGATAATCACAGAAATATACATCATACAGAAGCACAAAGCTCCCCCTGATATGTACAATCCCAAAAAGATAAAATCAGAATGAAAGAACACTTTCTTGATTAAACTTTTTGCAGAATCAGAATGATCTTCTATCAGAATCTGGCTTGTCTTTAGAACTTTCTTGAACTTATTGAGAACACTGGTTGTCAAAGTCAACACTCTGATGAACTTCACTTCAGAAGTTTGGTTGAACTCTTTTTGAAGGAGCTTCAAGACCTGGTTCTTTTTGAAAGAGCTACAAAGCCTGGTTACAAACTCTTTTTAAATAGCTTCAGAACCTGGTTAAAACCTTAAAACCTGGTTGAATCAATTTTTGTTAACATGGAATTCACAATTAGTGTTGACCTATATTTCCTTAACATTCATTTGACGCTACAATTAGTATTCATCACTAATGATGATTAATTAAGAAATTTATCAATTTGTGTCGAGTCACAACACAAACAAAGCGTGAATGGTAATTAATATTAATAATATTCAAAAATTGAAAGATCGAACTTATGTTTTATGGAGTTGGGCATCTTATTCTATTTTTTTTGAATTGCTTTATTCTGCAGCAGAAAAAGAAAAAAGATATATAAAGATATAGATAGATAAGATCACCAAAACTTCGTGATCTGCTGGCGAACTTATTCCAATTCAATAATAGATCTCAATATTATGCCTTGAAGAGGACTCGAACCTCCACGCTGTTTAGCACGAGATTTTGAGTCTCTACTATGACTAATGAATATCTACTATGACATATACATGTGTTTGTTCCATACCGTAAACCAATTCGTTGTATCTTCGATTCAATCGTATTCGAGAATCATTCTTGGAAATCCCCCAGCTGTCTTATAACGATTAGATTATATATACGCCTAGTTCGACCCCCTCACCCTTTTTTGAATTGAATCTCTATTTTTTGTTTAATTCCCTGGTAATTATTTTAATTTTATTTATACTTTTTGATTGTTATGAAAACTTTTCCAAATTTCTTTGGATTTTTATCTTTCTGTTCCTTAAGTAGATTATCGCGAGCCATACATACTTTGTCGCGGTCGAAAATCCTATTTTCATAACTAGTCAATGATGCCCTTCCATGGATTCACCTATATACGCCGCAGCTAAAGTAGCGAAAATAAGAGCTTGAATACCGCTTGTAAATAATCCAAGGAACATAACAGGGATAGGAACTACTAAAGGTACTAACGAAACAAGAACAACAACTACTAATTCATCCGCTAATATATTTCCGAAAAGTCGAAAACTAAGTGATAAGGGTTTTGTGAAATCTTCTAAGATGTTAATCGGTAAAAGGATTGGCGTTGGTTGGATGTATTTACCAAAATAGGTCAATCCTTTTTTTGAAATACCCGCATAGAAATAGGCTACTGACGTAAGTAAAGCTAATGCAACATTAGTATTTATATCATTTGTGGGTGCAGCTAACTCTCCATGAGGTAACTTTATAATTTTCCAAGGCAAAAGGGCCCCTGACCAATTCGAAACAAAAATAAATAGAAACAGAGTTCCAATAAACGGAACCCATGGACCATATTCTTCTCCAATCTGAGTTTTGCTCACGTCTCGAATGAATTCAAGGACATATTCAAAGAAATTCTGACCAGACGTGGGAATAGTTTGCGGATTTCTAACAACTAGAATGGTTGAAATTAATAAGATAGCAATTACAACCCAAGAGGTAATAAGTACTTGAGCATGCACTTGAAAATCCCCTTTTTGCCAATAGAAATGTTGACCTACTTCCACAGCCGATATATCATAGAATCTGTTTAATGTGTTGATGTAACATAATAGAACATTCATATTGCCCTGTCCTCTAAAATAAAAAAATATAACTTGAAAGGGAATTATTTTGATTCAACCATTTCCTTATTTTACTTTGATTTTCTATTTTGAATACCTACTAATCACAAAATATTTCTTTTTACACAATTTTGTAATGCTATAATACCCAATTCCAAAAATCTATGACCGCCCAACCAAATCTAAAAATGGATTTATCTTATTATTAATCAATAATTTCGTATAGAGCTAGAACGACCCTCACAAATTGCAAAAACTAATTTGTTAAGAATTAATCGGATGGAAGCTATAGCATCATCATTAGCCGGAATTGACATATCTGCAAGATCTGGGTCACAATTTGTATCGATTAAACAAATCGTTGGAATTCCTAAAGTGATACATTCTTGAAGAGCCGTATATTCTTTTTGCTGATCAACGATTATTACAATATCAGGTAACCCTGTCATATATTTGATACCGCCTAGATATGTTTCGATACCACCTGGTTATTGCCAACTTTATTTAAAAATAAATGAATCAAGAAATGAATCAAGGAAACAAAACAAAAAAGAGTCTTTTTTGTTTTTTAACTTTAACCCTTTCCTTAGACTTGAAACTTACAGATCCCGATAGGAATTTTGGAAAATCAGAATTTGTGGAAAAAATATGTAAGTAATATGGAAAAAAGACATAGGACTCGAGATTCTAATCTTCTGTATCCCCATATATGTCGACAAAAAAGAAGAAGAAAATGGTCCTGCTCATTGACTCATAGGCAGTGGCTTGGTTAAGGGAAACCACCGGAGCCGTAGCGAAAGCGAGTCTTCATAGGGCTATTGTCACTGCTTATGGACCCGAACCTGGGTGATCTATCCATGACCAGGATGAAGTTTAGGTGAAACTAAGTGGAGGTCCGAACCGACTGATGTTGAAAAATCAGCGGATGAGTTGTGGTTAGCGGTGAAATGCCAATCGAACCCAGAGCTAGCTGGTTCTCCCCGAAATGCGTTGAGGCGCAGCAGTTGACTGGACATCTAGGGGTAAAGCACTGTTTCGACGCGGGCCGCGAGAGCGGTACCAAATCGAGGCAAACTCTGAATACTAGATATGACCCCGACGGGTCAAGGTCGGCCAGTGAGACGATGGGGGATAAGCTTCATCGTCAAGAGGGAAACAGCCCAGATCACCAGCTAAGGCCCCTAAATGATCGCTCAGTGATAAAGGAGGTAGGAGTGCAGAGACAACCAGGAGGTTTGCCTAGAAGCAGCCACCCTTCAAAGAGTGCGTAATAGCTCACTGATCGAGCGCTCTTGCGCCGAAGATGAACGGGGCTAAGCGATTTGCCGAAGCTGTGGGATGTAAAAATGAATCGGTAGGGGAGCGTTCCGCCTTAGAAAGAAGTACCCGCGCGAGCAGGGTTGGACGAAGCGGAAGCGAGAATGTCGGCTTGAGTAACGAAAACATTGGTGAGAATCCAATGCCCCAAAAACCTAAGGATTCCTCCGCAAGGTTCGTCCACGGAGGGTAAGTCAGGACCTAAGATCAGGCCGAAAGGCGTAGTCGATGGACAACAGGTTAATATTCCTGTACTGCCCCTTGTTGGTCCCGAGGGACGGAGGAGGATAGGTTAGCCGAAAGATGGTTATCGGTTCAAGAACATAAGGTGACTCCCTGTTTTTTCAGGGTAAGTAAGGGGTAGAGAAAATGCCTCGAGCCAAAATTCGAGTACGAGTACGAGGCGCGCACTCTGGCGCTAAAGTAATTGATGCCATACTCCCAGGAAAAGTTCGAACGACCTACAACAAGAGGCACAGTGTAATGCTAGGAGTGCTAAAGATTAATAATGATTTTATGGATAGTATACGAGAGGCACAGAAATTGGATGTGAAATTAGTAGATATCCTTAATCGTTGTGGTCAATCTGAGAAGAGTGACTTTAAGATTGATGCGAGAGGTGTGTTGAAATTAGGTGAAAGAATTTGTATTCCTGATGACGCGGTTATGAAAAGAAGCATTCTAGAAGAGGGTCATAGAAGCAGTTTGAGTATTCATCCAGGAGCTACTAAAATGTATCAGGATTTAAAGAAAATATTTTGGTGGCCCGGAATGAAAGAAGATGTGGCTCGTTTTGTGTATGCATGCTTAACTTGTCAGAAGTCGAAGATTGAGCATCAGAAGCCTGCTGGGTTGATGCAACCGTTGGAAGTTCCAGAGTGGAAATGGGATAGCATTTCTATGGACTTTGTAACGGGGCTGCCTGTTACTTTGAGAGGGCATGATTCGATTTGGGTGATCGTTGATAGGCTCACGAAGTCGGCTCACTTCATACCTATTAACATCACTTACCCAATTGCGAAATTGGCAGAGATTTACATCCGAGTAATTGTGAAGTTGCATGGTGTTCCTCTGTGTATTGTGTCGGATAGAGATCCGAGGTTTACATCAGAATTTTGGAAAAGTCTGCAAGATTCGTTGGGTTCTAAGTTGAGGTTGAGTTCGGCATACCATCCTCAAACCGATGGCCAAACTGAGAGAACTATTCAGTCATTGGAGGATTTGCTGAGAGCTTGTGTTCTTGAGCAAGGAGGTTCGTGGGACACTTATCTTTCATTGATTGAGTTCACATATAATAATAGTTACCATTCTAGTATCGGAATGGCGCCTTTTGAAGCATTGTATGGTCGTAGGTGTAGAACTCCGTTGTGTTGGCATGAATCTGGTGAGGGTGTGGTACTTGGACCAGAGTTAGTTCGAGAAACTACCGAGAAAGTGAAGTTTATCCGAGAGAAGATGAAAGCTTCTCAGAGTAGGCAGAAGAGTTATCATGACAAGCGGAAGAAGGATTTAGAATTTCAAGCTGGTGACCATGTGTTTTTGCGAGTCGCGCCTGTGACCGGTGTTGGGAGAGCTTTAAAGTCTAAAAAGCTCACTCCTCGTTTCATTGGTCCGTATCAAATCTTAGAACGAGTTGGAAAAGTTGCTTATCGGATGGCATTACCACCAAATCTTTCGAATTTGCATGATGTATTCCATGTGTCGCAGCTTCGGAAGTATGTCTCAGATCCGTCCCATGTGGTTAGTATGGATGATGTGCAAGTGCAGGATAATCTAACGGTGGAGACAAAGCCTGTACGAGTTGAAGATCGTGAAACAAAGACTCTTCGAGGAAAAGAGATTGTGTTGGTCAAAGTCGTTTGGTTGGGAGCTGCGGGCGAAAGCATGACATGGGAATTGGAGAGCAAGATGCGAGACTCATATCCTGAGCTGTTTGAAGCAGGTAAATTTTCGAGGACGAAAATATTTTTAAGTGGGGGAGAGTTGTAACGCCCAAATATTTATTTATTTATTTTATTATTTAAGTATTTATTTGTGGTTAGTCGATATATTTTATGTTGTGGTTGATTTAATCGATAAGTCAGAAATATAGTCGAAAGTCGTAGAAAATATTATTAGAAATAATAATATAGTTGTTGTGTTATTTGAGTTAGTGGGCTTAATATCATGTGCGAATTAGTAAAATAGGGGGTGTTATAGTTAGGCCCATTATTAATAAAAAGAATTAGTATAGTTTTTAATAAAAAGAAATAGAAGTAGTGGAAGAAGTGCAGGTAATCCTGAAGTGCAGGTAATCCTGAAGGTAATCCTGGAGAGAATCCGCCGGTGTTTAAAGGGAAGCATGATCCAGATGCAGCTTTGGGATGGTTGAAAGAGATAGAGAGAATCTTTCGTGTTATGGATTGCACTCCAGCTCAGAAGGTTCGGTATGGTACTCACATGCTAGCAGTCGAAGCTGATGACTGGTGGCTAGAGACTCTTGAGAGGTTGACTGCGGTAGGTGAAGTCATTACTTGGGAGGTATTCCGTAGGGAATTCATGAGGAATTATTATCCGGAAGATGTCCGTGGTAAGAAAGAAATTGAGTTCCTTGAGCTGAAGCAAGGAAACATGTCTGTCACTAATTATGCTGCAAAATTTGTGGAGTTGTCCAAATTTTATCCTCATTACACTGGTGCTGGTGCTGAATTTTCAAAATGCATCAAGTTTGAAAACGGACTGCGCTCTGAAATTAAGAAGGCTGTTGGGTATCAGAAGATACGCATTTTTACTGAATTGGTTGATAGCTGCAGGATATTTGAAGAGGACAATAATGCTCATTACAAGGTTGTCAGTGATCGCAGAGGCAAGCAACATCAAAACCGTGGCAAGCCGTATGATGCTCCAGCTGGAAAAGGGAAGCAAAGAGCTGCTCCGGCTCAGAGAGCTAGTGGGGGAGGTGCTCCTGCTGGTATAGTTTGCTTCAAATGTGGTCAGGCTGGTCATAAGAGTAATGTATGCACTGCTGAAGTAAAGAGGTGTTTTCGCTGTGGTAAGACCGGGCATGCAATAGCTGATTGCAAGCACAAGAAAATGATTTGTTTTAATTATGGTGAAGAAGGGCATATTGGAAGTCAGTGTCAGAAGCCAAAGAAATCTAAAACTGGGAAGGTGTTCGCATTGACCGGAACTCAAACCTCCAGTGAGGACAGACTTATCCGAGGTACATGTTTCATAAATGGTACTCCTTTAATTACTATTATTGATACCGGTGCTACACACTGTTTTATTTCTGACAACTGTGCTCGAAGCCTGAGTTTAAAATTGTCTGCTTTGGATGGTGATTTGATTGTCGAGACCCCAGTTAAGGGATCAATAGCTACTTCATTGGTATGTTTAAAGTGTCCTTTATCGATCTTCGATAAAGATTTCTATGTTGATTTAGTATGTTTGCCGTTGGCTGGGATGGATGTAATTCTTGGTATGAACTGGTTAGAGTATAATTATGTTCATATAAATTGTTAATCTCAGTATGGATATGTCTTTAGCATTGTTAATCTCAGTATGCTCTTTTCTGCTGCATGATGTCTGGTTATGTCTGGTTGGAAGTCTTTCTCAAATGGTGAAGTTAAAACTTCAAACTCAGAGAGTAAACCATTTCTCCAGAAACTGATAACTTAAGTTCTGATCTAAAAAACTTCAAGAGCTTATGATCTTCTCGAATTTCCCTAAAGAACAACTAACAAAATATTCTTCGAAGTAGTAGTTAGCAGAAACATAAGAAAATGTTTGGATTCTAATTCATGAACATAGGTATATCAAAATCAATTACTTTTCTCCCCCTTTGTCATCGATCAAAAAGACATAGACAAAATAAAATAAGGAAACAAAATGATCTTATTGATACCAAATTCTAAAAGGCTTAACAATACAAAAACATTCAAAACAAAAACAAAAACACTTAGACAAAACAACACAAAAGAGCATAAATTAGTTTGAAAAACTAAGGGTTATTGTTCTATGGCGAAGGAGGAGGTAACAATATGGAGAGAATCATTTCGAACAGAAGATCCTGCCTATCCAAGCGTTGTCTGACAAAAACACTTTCTTCTTTCATTTCAGTAAGATTCTTAATGAATTGCTCCAGGAATTATCCTAGAAGAAGTTCCAACAACATTTTGATTCTCAGAAACAACAATTAGTTGTTCTAACTCACTGTCTTGAGCTTGCTGTTAATCCTCAGAAGCAACTTGCTTTCCTCTGTCAAGTTGAGCAGAAGTATCTTCCATGACATCATTTGGATGTCTAGAAGCTTCCTTAGTTTCCTTTGATTCTTCCTTAATTTTAGGAGCAGGAAGACATAGTGGATGACATTGTAATTGTAAGGCTTCCATTATAGGTTCAAATCTTGAACGAAAATTCCTTTCAGAAACTTTGTATCCAAAGTTCTCCAGATTTGAAAACTTGGAATGAACCAATCTCCAATATTAGAAATGGGTGCATTGGATGCCTTGGATAACTGTTGGGCAACACCAGAAGTATCCTTTAGAGTCGTTGCTTTTTGGAGCTAACTAAGAGGCACATCATCCATAACTATCTCCACTTTCTTCTTTTTCTTCGGTGGTTCAGAAATTATTGTTGTTGTTGATTTTCAGCCATTGTAGAAGAAGAACAGTTGCAGGAGAGTTTGGTGGTTTGAAAGAGAAAAAATATGGGAATAATAGTGTGAAATGTGAGTGAAGTGGGTTTATATAATTTTTTTAGTAATGATTAAAACAAAAGATACGCCTTCATAGGGGGAAACATAAAAGTTTTAACCTAGTTCTAAGAAGGAGAAACCCAATGTGTCACACCATCATCACACATGCTCTAAAAGTAGGATAACTGTCACTACTATGAACCACATGATATTAAACAAAATAAAATCCATTAAATGGAATGACTGTTCAGAATCAAGAAGACACATCGATAAGATTGCTTCGGATCAGAATCTTTATGATTCATGAAACTTCCTCACTTCAGAAAGCTCATGTTTCAGAATTAAACAACAATAATTTCTCAAAACCTAATCAAGAGTTTTGGAAGCTTAACATTCTGATAACATATTTTCATTCTGGACAAGAGTCCATATATATGTTTTTTAGAATAAAAACGAATCTATCCTCAGTAAGGGGTTTTGTAAAGATATCAATGTAAGACCCCAATTTTGACCCTAAGATCCCTTACGATATCTCATCATATGCATTGACATTGGGATCACACCTTGGCATCCTCCTTACCCCTCATTCATTGGGTTTGCACCGGGAGAGATCACCAAGCACTTTAGATTGTATCATACTTTGTTTCTTTTATTATTTATTAACCAAAATACCAAAAATATGTCATTGTATAGTTTAACTCTTTTGTAGGTAGTGTGTATGCTCACCTATGCTCTATCAAGCTCATATCTAGGGTTTAAAACCCCCACTGCAAAAAGATCAATCAAGAAATGGTTCACATTGGCTTTAAGTATCATATATGGATCCCCATGATCTTCACATATTATTTTAATCAAGAAATCATCATGAGTTTGGAGTTGGTTTGCCTTGGAAACCCTAATTCATCTAGGTATCTTGTGTAATTTCTTCAACAAGTTTCTTCAACCATTGATCAAATACTTCAAGGTATACTTCACATTACATCATCTTATGCATATATGATCCTCCATGAGTCCCAAAAGTTAAGAGAATGTCAAGCTAGCAAGATGGTTCATGGTGGTTGACCAGAGGAAGTTAACTAGTCAAAATTAGGGTTCCCTAGACCCTATCTCCTACAATTTATGTTATATGAAAATGATTCAAAGATAAAAGTTACTCTAAATGACATTTTAAACAACTTTCATGTTGAAGTATAGAGCCATTTTTGCTTGGAAAGTCATTTTTCATGATGAAAGATTATAAGTCATTTTGTCTAAACCCTAATTTGGAGGTCAACTTCCCAAGACCATAACTTGCTCAATTTTTATGATATGAAAGTCATTAAAATTTAATGATCAAATTCAATATGTATAATTCAACTTTTATGTTTGGAGGAAGTGCAAATTAAACTTGCAAATGCATGTGCTAAGTGAAAACATTATAGGTCATTTTAGGCCAATACCATTGAACAAGTGATTTTCCTCAACTTCTAAAATGCATAACTCCTTCATGCCAAATCCAAATGATGTCAAAGTTGTGACAAAATTGAAGAGGTTTGAAAGAGCTACAACTTTTATGAAGGAACTTTTCTCATTTAAAGCCCATAAAAAAATTATTCAAGGTGGAAGAAGTGAACATTTGACTTGGGACTTAGAAAATTTTCAAATATATTTGATTTCCCAAAATTCTATCTCAAAATTCATCATGATACAAGCTTCAAATGAAAAAGTATTCAACATGAAAGTTCTTCCCCTTGATCTCATCTTTCCAAAACATCCAGGATCATCTCATTTGGATCAAAATTGAGGGACTTTCATATGACTTCATTATAGGAAGTGTTTTGGCAAGATTGGATTTCAAATGATCAAATTCTTTTGCACGCTTACCCATGATGCATTCAGTACTCCTTGCATACAAATTGGAAGTGGATTACATCATTCTCAAGGCCCAAATCATTGCCCATGCACCCATGCAAGAAGGTTTCCAAAATTATCCAATTTTCAAGTGGTGCAAATATCAAGTGCATTGCCTATTTAAACAAGCTTAAGGCTTCAGAATCATCATCAACACCTTGCCCAAGCTTTGCTAGACCAATTCAAACCCTCACTACCATAGAATTTTTTTGAGATTTCTCTTGAAATCGAGCTTGAACTTCATCTTCTGTTTGGAAGTAGAAAGTCCATAAATTCACTTCCCTTTTCATATCATTTGGTTTTTGCAAGCAAGAGGAGGAGAAAGCAATCAAATCCAGATCAAGATCAAGTGGAATTGGGTCAACTCGAAGGTGATTTTTCAGAAACTTCTCCTCTTCGATTCTCTCTCAATTCTCCACTATTCTTTTTGATTTTTGGTTGTCTGAAGTCCTATCAATATAGGCAACAAGATTGAGTTGCTTTGAGGTCAAATCGAAGCAACTCAGATCATGATCGTCAAATTTCAACTCCCTGTATCTTTTCATATACTTGGAATTGGATAAAATTGAGGCCAAATTCGATCTCCTAAGCATTTTTTATTTAAATCCATGTCTTGCTTTTTCATTTTGGTGATGGTTGAAGGTGGACTAGTCCGATGAGGTCCACCGGAGAAAAAGACCGGAGCTCTGGCTCCGGCGATGTGTTGGAAGCATCTCAACCATAAGATCCTTTTAAAATGTCTTAGTCTTGGGCGTTGATTGTGATTACCACACATGCATCTCAGTTGACCAAGACATATATGGAACGCGCACTCTGATCCATCTATTCTGCCACCTCAATTAATGAGGGAGATCAGATGGTCCACATTTTTTTGAATTTCTGTTTATTTCTTTTAATTGCTTATTTTTTATTAATTCATATTAATTTCATTATTGATCCAAAAAATATGGGACTTTCACAAAAAAAATTCAAATATTTTTATCTTTAATTTTATGAATTAAAATTATTTTTTGGATCAATATTGACATTTTTCATGATTTAATTATTTTAGTGCATATTTTTAATTGTTTAAAAATACTTCTGACTTTTCAAAAATAATGAATTTTTTTCTCCAAGGTCCTTTGACCTTGTTTGACCTATGATAAGTCTCTTGGTCATTTATTTGGTGTTTTAAAGAGGTTTTAGGTTTTTGATCAAACATAATTTAATTTAATGCATTTTAATTTGATTTTTTAATTGTTTAGTTGTGTGAAAATTATGTTGAGCCATTTTATTGACTTGTGAAGTTTGACTATGTGCTTCGGTATTGGTCAAGGTTGATTTGACTTTTGTTGGATTAAAATCATTGGATTTAGAGGATTGATGAAA
This sequence comes from Lathyrus oleraceus, assembly GCF_024323335.1. Lineage (NCBI taxonomy): Eukaryota > Viridiplantae > Streptophyta > Magnoliopsida > Fabales > Fabaceae > Lathyrus > Lathyrus oleraceus. Next base: position 62,579,961 of record NC_066585.1, read on the forward strand.
TGTACATTTCATCTCCCAAAATGAATGAATGATTTTAATTTGATATAATTCCTCCCATGACCAATTTGTGTTTGTCTCATTTCCCCTCCCTCTTCATCTTCAATCCCATTCTATCCCATCCCTCTCATTAACCAATGACGTCTTAATATCCTAAGACTAATTGGTTCACCAATAACTTCATGTTAGATGAACCAATACAAGTATGAATGAGATTAGATCCATCCTTTGATCATTTTCTTTGTGTGTGTGGTATGTTTTAGGAGTATGGTTCATTATACCATATCTCTAACATGCATTAACACCAAAAACTTTATTTCCCGGCCTCAGATAGTTGTGACTTCTACATAAGTTCAATTACGATTGCTTAGCATAACACTAAGTTTTGACCAAAAGGCATATCATTCTAGTAAGTGAGATTGTAAGTCTCCCCCCTTTCATGGAATTGTGTGGAAACTTAACCTTTTTTCCTTCCTTTGGAAGATGTCTTAGTTCAAGGATCCATGCTTATGAATAGAGGATTGAGTGTTCTCCAAAGAATGACTTAAACAATTGAAAAAGCAAAACTTCACTAACATCTAATCAGTAACAATTTGACTAACTCTTATTATTAATTGCTTTTAATTTCAAGTCATTTACTTTATGCCATTTAAATTCAAGCCATTTATCATTTGCCATTATACATACCATTTAACTTGTTTATGTTTATGCCATTTTTCACTTTGCTCACTTGAGCCATATATTGTGATTGTATATGCTTATTTGTGTATCTTGTTTGAGTTTGTGGTCTTAGGACCTTAAAATACTTAATAAACAAAAAAAAAACCTAAAAAATGTTTGTGTGGACTGTTGGATTTGATTTGAGCTTTGGACTTAGATTTAGGCAACATTCCCCATGCAAAAGGACTTGGCCAATGCCAACATTTCTGAAACTAAGTTCTTGTGAATTGAATTTTCATCTGATGCAAGTATTGGGATCCACTTGAGTTTATCTGCTACATGGTCTTGATGCAAATGTTACTTTGAACCTGTGTCTAATGCCCTATTCTGAGCCATTCAAGGAGTATGTCATCTGATACATGGGGAAGATTATGAAGAAGACTATGAAGTTACTAGTTTGGATGTGGCTATCTTTATTTGATGCATTATTCTTCATCTTGCTTGATTATTGATATTGCTTGATTTTAAGGTCCAAAGGAAAAATGGGTTTCTATATGACATTTTTGTCTATTGGATTGCATCCAATTAGTCAGATCTTTTCAACTCTCAACTTTTAATTTTTGCTTAGGATCAGTCTCTTCATCTCCTCTCATCTTCTTAAATTTCAAATCTCCCCCTCTTTTCCAAAAAACTTCTTTATTTGTGATTTCAAAAACTTAGACTTTATTGCAAACTAGAAACTTCGGTCTTATGCCATTGCATTTGCAAACTCTTTTCTTAAATCAAACTTGTAAATGAATCTAACCATATTGACTTAAAATTTCAAAAGACAAAAAGAACTAATACTCATTCAAACTCTTTTAGGCCTTTTGTGCCTCTTTCAAACTTAATCTTTTGTTAAAAACAATTCACTCACTTTGAAATTGATACCACGAACTACGAGGTTTTGATCCCTCATTTTATATTGGTACATAGGCACAAGTCCGAAGGTCTTGTCAAACACAAAAATATAATTAATGAATTCTTTTCTCATCCCCACACTCTATTTATTGCAAACATCTTTTATACCAAAAATACATACACACATAAAAAAGGACTCCCTAGGAGTACCTAGGACACTTTGGGTGCTAACACCTTCCCTCTGTGTAACCAACCCCCTTACCTGTAATCTTTGGCATTTTATTAGTTTTGATTTGAAAACTTCTTATCTTTGGGTTTTATTCTTACTTTTCCCTTTTCCTTTGGAAACAATAAAAGCGCGGTGACGACTCTGGTTTTATTGACGTTAAGTTTATCCATAACTTAATGGTCATGAATTTACCGCTACAGAAATTAAGTGGTGACTCTACTTAAGAGTAGTCCTCAGTGGGTTTAGCCTACTTTTTTATATGTATATAATTGTATATTTGATGTTTGTATATTTATTTGTGTGATATAATCTGCTTGTTATGCTTGGTGATCTCTGAGTGGTGAGATAAGTTTTAACCCGAACTTGAGTGCAATTAAGATAGGTGGATGGTATAGTCATGTTCGACTTGTGTGGAGTAGTCCTTTACAAGTTGGCTGGAGACCCATCTACTCAGTGGAGACCCTTTTGGATCTATGAATGTCACACAAGTCATTTGTGGTTAGGCATTACTTTCTCTGATTTGGGGTCCGAGAAGCTGAGGACCGTAGAACATTTAACCCAACTTGGCCTATTTAGGACGTAGTGCAGAGACTGTTCAAGTGTAGACTTGATAACAGTTGTTACACGATACTAAACTCAGACGAGTTTCTCTTGAGAATATTATGGGTTGATGAGTCAGTCATCCTAACGTATAATATCCGATAGATGGAATTAAGACTCTGGGAACTTCTTAGAACATGATCTACAAGTTTTATCCTTACTACACTCTTTTGGGATGGTTCTTAACCCGACTCCATGCTCGTGACTCACAACAAACCCTTGATTCTTGGTTGATCCAATCAAGTCTTGTCAATATCAATGGAACTTGGGTGTTGATAAGGTGAAAACCATAATCCACCAAAATGGATGATTGATCTTGACAATGACTTGATTCATCCCTTGACCTTTGTTTGTTTGCCTTGTGTGTGATCCCTTATTTTTTATTGTTGCATTCATGCATTCATGCGCATTATAAAATTCATCACACGAAAAATAAACTTCAAGGAACTGAGGTTTTATTTGCAAATATTTTCAGACCATGGATTGTGAATGAAGGAACACTAAGAAGTACAGTTTCAGATGTCCCGACTTGAAAGAGCTAAGGAAGCTATCATCATTTGTACTAGATCCCTTGAACTTCAAGCAACGTCATGGGAAGCTTCTATCTGTATTATCTGCTGATGTAGTGGAAGGACTCTTGAGTGTGTTGGTTCAGTTTTATGACCCTCTCTACCGTTGCTTCACTTTTCTCGATTATCAGCTTGTGCCTATGTTGGAGGAGTATGCCCATCTCTTGGGAATACCTATTTTTGACAAGGTGCCTTTTAGTGGATTGGAGGAGATTCCCAAATCTCATATTATAACTGAAGCTCTTCATTTGAAGAAGTCTGAGATTAAGGCTCATTGGGTGAAGAAAGGAGGAATGTTTGGGTTGACTTCTGAGTTTCTCATAGGGAAAGCTACCGCCTTTGCTCCAGCCGGTAGTATGGATGCTTTTGAAGCTATATTTGTGTTGCTCATCTATGGTTTATCTTTGTTCCCTAACATTGACGAATTTGTTGATGTTAACGCCATTAGAATCTTCTTGATTGGGAATCTTGTGCCTACTTTGTTGGGTGATATGTATTTCTCTTTGCATTTGAGGAATTCTAAAGGCGGTGAAACTATTGTGTGCCATGTTCCTCTTCTGTACAAGTGGTTTATTTCACACTTGCCTCAGACGCCTGCTTTTGTGGAGAACAAGCAATGTCTACGGTGGTCTCAAAGACTTATGTCCCTCACTAATGATGATATTGTTTGGTATGATTCTTCATTGAGTAGCTTGGATAATATTGACAGTTGTGGTGAATTCTCTAATGTGCCTCTCATTAGTACACAAGGAGGAATCAACTACAACCCTGCTTTGGCTCGTCGTCAACTTGGGTTCCCCTTGAGAGACAAACCTAATAACACTCAGTTAGAAGGTATTTTCTATCAAGATGGTAAAGATACCCAACATTTAAAGCAAAAGATAGTGCACGCTTGGCATAATGTGCATAGGAAAGGAAGATTCGAGCTTGGTCCGTGCAACTGTGTAGCATTGGAAGCTTACACTCTTTGGGTGAAGAAAAGAGCTTTGGAGTTGAAGATGCTGTATGCTTGTGAAAGACCTATGTCTATGGTTGTGGTTGAGCCGTTAACTCTCCCTAACCAAGATGTAGAGGAGTTGGAAGAGGCACTTGCCAAGATGAAGCAAGAAAGGGATATGTGGGAATAATGTTTCCATGCTTTGAGCCGAAAGCATGAGGAGTTGCAGCTTGAGTCTAAGGGAAAAGATTCACTTATTGAACTTCTTGAAGATTGAGCAGTGAAGAGACAGAGAGAGCCAGAGGGTCCATCTTCCTCTAGTATGCCTCAGTCTTCCGGTGCTTGGAAGAAGATTGTTGATCAACTTGTCCTTGAGAAGGCTCAGAAGAAGACTTCTTTTGAGACCGAGATTCAACACATCCGAAGGAAGTACATGCCTGCAGCTAGATCATCTGACACTATTGTTAGGGGATCCTTAGGATGATTAGTTTCCTTTTCTCTTGTATTTGTATTTTGGTTTCTGAAATTGTACTCAATGTAATCCTTCCAAAATTATATGAATAAAAGATATTTTTTTATGGTCAATCAAATTGTTATTATGTACTTGCAAATAAAATAGTATGTTCCTTGAAAATAAAAACAAACAAAACATTGCATTTCATGCATCATTTGCATAACAGGTTTTCTTCCGCCAAATGTCTTATTGGTTATTCTTCTATGCTATAGCCAAGCTGACTCACCGATACAACACTCGTGCCAATCAACCGAGAATCATGGAACATTTGGAACAAGAGAACCGAGAACTGAAGGACAAGATTGCTTGTTTAACTGCCATGATGGAGTCTGTTCTAGCTACTCAGAATCAGTCTTCTCTAACACCTGCAACTCCTCCTCTTCAGAGGACTGTCATTTCAGAGGTTGCTACCTCAATTGTGCCTGCCACTCAGTTTGCTCCAGCTATGCCTATCGTATTCCCATGGGGAATGCCACCGAAATTTGTGCCTGAAGGGTTTGCGCCTACTTTTGCTTCCATGCCGGCATCTAGCCCGATCATGTTTGTTCCGCCTCCAATTGTTCACACTCTGCCTTGTACCGAGGACACCATCTACCATTCTGAGCCGTCTGAGGATCCTGATGTTTATGAAAAGGTGGATGAGATGAAGGATCAATTCCTTGAGATGCAAAAGGAATTGAAGACCTTGAGAGGAAATGACGTGTTTGGTAAGAGTGATGTCAAATTATGCTTAGTGCTGAATGTCAAGATCTCGATGAAGTTCAAAGTCCCTGACTTTCAAAAGTATAAGGGAAATACTTGCCCACTTATCCATATTGTTATGTATGTTAGGAAAATGTCAATGCAAACTGATAATGATCAGTTATTGATTCAATATTTCCAAGACAATCTGACTGGTGTCGCTTTTAGGTGGTACATGGGGTTGGATAGTCCAAGTGTTCGCACATTCAATGATTTGGGCGAAGAATATGGACATGGTGATAGATAGAGACCAACTGAGGTCTATGTCTCAGAAGGATAAAGAGACATTTAAAGAGTATGCCCAGAGGTGGAGAGAGCTTGCTGCTCAAATCAATCCTCCGTTGGAAGAGAAAGAAATGACCAAGATTTTCCTTAAGACCCTAAGTTCGTTTTATTACGAATGAATGATTGCTAGTGCCCCTAGTGGTTTTTACAAAATGGTGAACATGAGGATGAGAGTAGAAGAAGGTGTCCATGAGGGACGTTTGTCTAAGGAAAAGGTATCATCAAGCAAGAAATATGGAAGCAATTTCGCCAAAAAGAAGGAAGGTGAAACCAATGCAGTGTCAGTAGGGAGGAAGATGAGGCCTCATGTCAAAATAAATCTGCAACCACGTCAGCATCAACACCAAGTTTCATCAATTATTCCAGTATTTTCTAACAATCAATCAATTCCAGTTCAACAACAACGTCAACAACAGCCACAACAAAGAACAAACAACTACAATAACAACACCAACAATAATCAGCAACAACAAAATTTTGAGAGGAAGAAGGTCTCTTTTGACCCTATTCCTATGTTGTATGCCGAATTGTACCCATCATTGGTTCTCAAGAACCTCCTTCAACCAAGAAATCCGCCACAATTTCCAGACCCACTTCCATGGTGGTACAAGCCAGAACTCCGTTGTGCCTTTCATCAAGGAGCTCCCGGCCATGATATTAAAAACTGCTACCCGTTAAAATATGAGGTCCAGAAGTTAGTGAAGAGTGGGATGATGTCCTTTGAGGATCGCACGCCGATTGTGAAATCCAACCCATTGCCTGCTCATGGTAATTCTTCTGTTAATATGTTAGATGGTTGTTCGGGAGAATATAAGGTTTATGATGTTCGTCATATCTGACAGTCCTTGGTTGCAATTCATAGAGATATATGCTTGGTCAGTGAATGTGAGCATGACCATGATGGTTGTGTGGCATGTAGTGTAAACCCTCGAGGATGTGTCATTGTCAAGAGGGACATTCAAAGATTGATGGATGAAGGGCTTATCCAAGTTTGTCAGTCAAGGGAAGTAGATGGTGTCAATGTGATAATACCAGTATTCAAGACCCCTGAACGAGAAGTGATTCAGTTTGATAGCAACAACAATAACAACATCAATATATTGGTATCACAGTTGGTAATACGGTTAACGGCCCCCGTCCCGTATGCATCTGATAGCGCTGTTCCGTACCAGTATAGTGCTACCATATTGGAAAATGGTCAAGAGGCTCCATTGCCTACGACCAATTCTGTTGTGAACATTGCCGACATAGCGAAGGTGACTCGTAACGGTCGTGTTTTTGGACCTGTCTTTCCTAAAGAAGAAGATAGAAGATGTGTCGAATGGTAAGAAGGTTGATGTACCCGCAGTGAATCCGGTTAGTGCTCCAAAGTGTCCGTCTGGTGAATCCAGAAATTTGAATCCTAGTGATAATGATGAGGTACTGAGATTGATAAACAAAAGTGAATTTAATATGGTGGAGCAGCTGCTCCAAACTCCTTTGAAAATTTCAGTGTTGTCTCTACTCATGAACTCTGAAGCGCATAGAGAAGCACTGCAAAGAGTGTTAGAGCAAGCCTACATCAAGCATGATGTGACAGTGGATCAATTTGATCACATTATGGATAACATTACTTTCTACAACAATCTGAGTTTTTATGATGAAGAGCTTCCTAAGGAAGGCAGAAATCACAACCTAGCACTACATATATCAATAAATTGTAAGGAAGATGCGTTGTCAAATGCGTTGGTTGATACCGGGTCTTCATTGAATGTACTCCCCAATTCAACTCTGTCAAGGTTATCATATCAAGGCGCTCCTATGAGGTACATTGGCGTGATCCTCAAGGCATTTGATGGTTCTCACAAGACTGTTATTGGTGAAGTGGACCTTCCAATGAAGATAAGGTGGTCTCAGAGACTTATGTCTCTCACTAATGATGATATTGTTTGGTATGATTTTTCATTGAGTAGCTTGGAGATTATTGATTGTTGTGGTGAATTTTCTAATGTGCCTCTCATTGGTACACAAGGAGGAATTAACTACAACCATGCTTTGGCTCTTCGTCAACTTGGGTTCCCCTTGAGAGACAAACCTAATAACACTCTGTTAGAAGGTCTTTTCTATCAAGAGGGTAAAGATCCCCAACACTTGAAGCAGAATATTGTGCATGCTTGGCATAATGTGCATAGGAAAGGAAAATCCGAGCTTGGTCCATGCAATTGTGTAGCTTTGGAAGCTTACACTCTTTGGGTAAAGAAGAGAGGTTTGGAATTGAAGATGCCTTATGCTTGTGAGAGACCTATGTATATGGTTGTGGTTTAGCCATAAACTCTCCCTAACCAAGATGTAGAGGAGTTGGAAGATGCACTCACCAAGATGAAGCAAGAGAGGGATATGTGGGAAGAGCGTTTCCATGCTTTGAGCAGAAAGCATGAGGAGTTGCAGCTTGAGTCTAAGGACAAAGATGCACTTATTGAGCTTCTTGAAGACCGAGTAATGAAGAGACAGAGAGAGCCAGAGGTTTCACCTTCCTCTAGTATGCCTCAGCCTTCCGTTGCTTGGAAGAAGATTGTTGATCAGCTTATCCTCGACAAGACTCGGAATAGGACTTCTTTTGAGTCCGAGATTCGACGCATCCGAAGGAAGTAAGCGACTGCAGCCAAATCATATGACATTGTTGTTATGGGTCCTTAGGATGATTAGTCGCATTTCCTCTTGTATTTTGTATTTTTGTTTCTGAAATTGTACTCGGTGTAATTCTTCCAATTATATAAATAAAAGAGATTTATGGTCAATCAAATTGTGCAATTGTTATTATTATATATTTGAAAATAAAACAGTAAGCTCCTTGAAAATAAAAATAAACAAGCATTGCCTTTCATGCATCATTTGCATACAAGTTTCTCTTTCGCCAGATGTCTTATCAGTTATTCTTATGTGCTTCAGCCAAGATGACTCATCGATACAACACCCGCACCAATCATCCAAGAATCATGGAACATCTAGAGCAAGAGAATATAAACTTGAAGGAGGAGATTTCCCACCTGACTACCATGATGGAGTCAGTCATAGCTTCTCAAAGTCAATCTTCTCCAACGCCTGCCACTTCTCCTCCTCAGAGGACGATCATATCAGAGGTTGTTTCTTCAACCATGCCTGCTGCTCATTTCGCTCCTGCCATGGTTGCCGGATTCCCGTGGAGAATGCCAACCAATTTTGTGCCTGAGGGTTTTGCGCCTACTTTTGCTTCCATACCGACATCTAGCGCGGTCATGTCTGTGCCACCACCGATTGTTCACACTCTGCCTCGTGTTGAGGACACCATCTATCATTCTGAGCCGTCTGAGGACCCTGATGTTTATGAGAAAATGGATGAAATGAAGGACCAATTCCTTGAGCTGCGAAAGGAGTTGAAGACCCTGAGGGGAAAATATTTGTTTGGTAAGAGTGCTGCGGAAATTTGCTTGGTTCCTAATTTTAAGATCCCAATGAAGTTCAAAATCCCTGACTTTGAAAAGTATAAGGGGAATACTTGTCCACTCAGTCATCTCGTCATATATGCTAGAAAGATGTCGACACAAACAGATAATGATCAGTTACTGATTCATTATTTTCAAGACAGTCTGACTGGTTCCGCTTTGAGGTGGTACATGGGTTTGGATAGTGCGAGTGTCCGCACATTCAATGATTTGGGTGAGGCTTTCGTAAAGCAGTACAAGTATAATGTGGATATGGTGCCGGATAGGGACCAGTTAAGGTCATTGTCTCAGGAGGATAAGGAGACGTTCAAAGAGTACGCTCAATGATGGAGAGAAATTTCCGCTCAAATTACCCCTCCTTTGGAAGAAAAGGAGATGACCAAGATCTTTCTCAAGACCCTGAGCTCATTTTACTATGAGCGCATGATTGCCAATGCCCCCAGTGATTTTACCGAAATGGTAAACATGGGGATGAGGTTAGAAGAAGGTGTCCGAGAGGGACGATTGTCTAAAGAGGAGGTTTCGTCTAGCAAGAAGTATGGCAGTGGGTTTTCCAGAAAGAAATAAGGCGAGACTAATGCAGTATCCATTGGGAGGAAGAGGAGGCCTCGTGTTAAAAGGAATCCACAACCTCGTCAACACCATCATCAAGTATCATTTGTTATTCCTGTATTTTCAAACAATCAATCAATGCCAGTTCAAAAACAACGTCAACAACAACCACCGCAAAGAACAAACAACTACAACACCAATGATCATCAACAACAACAAAACTTCGAGAGGAAGAAGGTCTCTTTTGACCCGATTCCTATGTCTTATGCTGAATTGTATCCATCATTGGTTCTCAAGAACCTTTTGCAACCAATAAATCCTCCACAGATTCCTGAACCACTTCCATGGCGGTACAAGCCAGAGCTTCACTGTGCCTTTCACCAAGGGGCTCCTGGCCAGGATATTGAGAACTGTTACCCCTTGAAGTACGAAGTTCAGAAATTGGTTAAAAGTGGGATGGTGTCCTTTAAGGACCGTGCTCCGAATGTCAAAGCTAACCCACTACAAGCTCATGGTAACCCTTATGTTAATATGGTAGATGGATGTCCTGGGGAGTTCAAAGTATATGATGTCCGCTTCATTAGAAGGTCCTTGGTGATCATGCAAAAGGATATCTGTTTGGTGAGTGATTGTGAGCATGATCATGATGGTTGTGCAATTTGCAGTGTCAATCCCCGAGGTTGTATAGATGTGAAGAGAGACATCTATAGGTTGATGGATGAGGGTATGATTCAAATTCTTCAATCCCGTCATTTAGGTGATTATGTGAATGGTATAGTTCCAGTATTCAAGACACCAGAGAGAGTGGTGATTCAATTTGATAGTAGCGGTAGTAATAGTGTCATCAATAGATCCATATGCATCCGATAAGGCTGTCTCTTATCAGTATAACGCTACTATGTTAGAGAATGGTCAAGAGGTTCCTTTACCTACGACTAGTTCTATTGTGAGCATTTCTAATGATATGATGGTGACCCGTAGCGGTCGTGTTTTTGGGCCGGTGTTCCCAAAGAATGTAGAAGATGTATCTGCCAGTAAGAATGTTAAAGTGCCTGTAGTTGATCCAGCTAGCGCTCAAAAATGTCAGTATGGTGAATCCAGCGGTTTGAAGCCTAGTGATGATGATGAGGTACTTAGGTTGATTAAGAAAAGTGAGTTTAATATGGTGGAGCAGTTGCTCCCAACTCCTTCCAAGATTTCAGTGTTGTCTCTGCTTATGAACTCTGAAGCACACAGAGAAGCATTACAAAAAGTATTGGTGCAAGCTTATGTTAAGCATGATGTAATGGTTGATCAGTTCGATCATATTATGTATAACATCACTTCCTGCAACAATTTGAGCTTATGTGATGAGGAACTTCTAGAGGAGGGTAGAAACCACAATTTAGCGTTGCACATTTCAAAGAATTGCAAGGAGGATGCTTTGTCGAACGTATTGGTTGATACTGGTTCTTACTTGAATGTACTTCCCAAATCAACTATTTCTAGATTGTGGTATCAAGGAGCTCCAATGAGGTATAGTGGCATGATCATCAAGGCATTTGATGGTTCTCACAAGACTCTTATTGGTGAAGTGGACCTTCCTGTGAAGATAGGTCTGAGTGATTTCCATATTACTTTCCAAGTAATGGACATCCACCCGACCTATAGTTGCTTGTTAGGAAGGCTATGGATACATGAGGCAGGAGCCATCACATCAACGTTGCATCAGAAATTGAAGTTTGTCAAGAATGGAAAGCTTGTTATTGTCGGTGGGGAGAAGGCTTTGTTGGTAAGCTACCTGTCGTCTTTCCCTTATATGGAAGCTAAGGATGAGGTTGGAGCTCCGTTTCAAGATTTATCTATTGCTGAGGAAAAGAGAGTTGGGGCACCTATGTCCTCATTCAAAGACGCTCAAAAGATTGTTGAAGATGGTATTTCTGACTAGTGGGGACAAATGGTAGAGGTCACCGAGAATAGGAGCAGAGCTGGTTTGGGTTTCCAACGAGGTTCATTTGAGACTAGGGCTGAAGATGTGCAACCCAGTTTCCGTAGAGGAGGGTTCATTATTGGTAATGAACAACACTTAGCTTCCATGATCAAGGGTGATGAAGATGAAGACTGCACCAATTTTGTGACGCATGGTAAAACTTGAAACAATTGGATTGCTGTTGATGTTCCTATTATTATGCATCGATATAAGTAATTGCTATTATTTATTTTTTAAAATAATTCTCCTATGCCTAAGGGAGAAGTGAACATTGTTTGGCATTTCAAATTTGATCATCAATAAAATATAATTCTATTCATCCACATCTTTGATGTTTTATTTTTACTTTTTACTTTTCTGAAAATTGGTAATCACAAAAAACATGAATCAATAAATAAAATTTATCCATCTGCATAATATTTGGTCACAATTCACTTCTCTAAAATTAAAATATCAATTCATTATGCAGGTTGGTTTCTAAACCCATTGAGTACAATGATCTGACTCCTTCGCCAAATTTTGAATTCCTTGTGTTTGAAGCTGAGGAAGGAAGTGATGAAGAAGTATCTGACGAGTTGTCTCGTCTGCTTGAGCATGAGGAAAAAGCCATTCAACCATTCGAAGAGCAGATTGAGTTAGTCAGCTTGGGTTCCGAGGATGATGTGAAGGAAGTCAAGATTGGATCTCAACTGTGTCTAGAGGTTAAGAAGGGGTTGATTAATCTTCTTCGAGAGTATTCAGATGTGTTTGCCTGGTCCTATCAAGACATTCCTGGGTTGGATTCTGAGATTGTGAAGCATAAATTTCCGTTGAAGCCAGAATGCCTGCCAGTCAAGCAGAAGTTGAGGAGGACTCATCCAGACATGGGAATAAAGATCAAAGAAGAAGTGCATAAACAGATTGATGCTAGTTTCCTTGTTACTGCTGAGTATCCGCAGTGGGTGGCCAATATTGTGCATGTTCCTAAGAAGGATGGAAAAGTCCGCATGTGTGTTGATTATAGAGATTTGAATAAATCCAGTCTGAAAGATGATTTCCCTCTACCACACATTGATATGTTGCTAGACAATACAACTAAATTCAAAGTCTTTTCATTTATGGACGGATTTTACGGATATAATCAGATCAAGATGGCATCCGAGGATATGGAGAAGACCACATTCATTACACCTTGGGGAACATTCTATTATAGAGTGTTTCCTTTCGGTCTAAAGAATGCTGGTGCAACTTACCAGAGAGCAATGACTACTCTTTTTCATGATATGATGCATAAAGAGATCAAGTCTATGTTGATGATATGATTGCCAAATCCATTGATGAAGATGAGCATGTTGAGCATTTGTTGAAGCTATTCCAGCGTTTGAGGAAGTATAAACTCTGTTTGAATCCCAATAAATGTACTTTTGGTATTCGTTTTGGAAAGTTGTTGGGCTTTATTGTCAGTAAGAAGGGTATTGAAGTTGATCCCGCCAAGGTCAAAGCAATACAAGAGATGCCTGCACCCAAAACTGAGAAGCAAGTCAGGGGTTTTCTCGGCCGCTTGAATTATATCTCAAGATTCATTTCACATATGACTTCCACATGTGCACCTATATTCAAGCTTCTTCGGAAAGATCAGTCTTGTGATTGGACCGAAGACTGCCAGAAAGCTTTTGATAGTATCAAAGAGTATCTGCTTGAGCATCCGATTCTATCTCTGCCTGTTGAAGGAAAACCGTTGATTATATATTTGACTGTGCTTGAAGAGAGTATGGGTTGTGTTCTTGGTCAGCAAGATGAGACTGGAAAAAAATAATATGTTATTTACTACCTTAGTAAAAAAACACCGATTGTGAGACACGATATTCTATGCTTGAGAAGACTTGTTGTGCATTGGCTTGGGTTGTTAAGCCTATGCGTCAATATATGCTGAATCATACCACTTGGTTGATATCCAAAATGGATCTAATCAAGTATATTTTTAATAAGCCTGCTTTAACTGGGAGGATTGCCCATTGGCAGATGTTATTATCAGAGTATGATATCAAATACCGATATCAGAAAGCGACCAAAGGTAACGTCTTGGCTGACCATTTGGCTCACCAACCAATTGAAGATTACCAGTCAGTGCAGTATGACTTTCCTGATGAAGAGATTTTGTACTTGAAAATGAAAGATTGTGATGAACCATTGCTTGAAGAAAGGCCAGAACCTGGTTCCCATTGGGGCATGGTATTTAATGGAGCTGTTAAACCATATGGTAATGGCATTGGGGTAGTGATTATTACTCCTCAAGGCACATATTTCCATTTACATCTAGATTGACTTTCAAGTGTACAAATAATACGACTGAGTATGAAGCTTGCATTATGGGACTATAAGAGGCCATTGATCTCAGAATCAAGTATTTGGATGTCTATGGAGATTCAACTTTGGTTGTGAATCAAATCAAAGGTGAATGGGAGACGAATCAACCCGGTTTGATACCATATAGAGATTATGCGAGGAGGATTTCAACTTTCTTTACAAAGGTTGAGTTTTATCATATCCGTCGAGATGAAAACCGGATGGCAGATGCTCTTGCAACTTTGGCTTCAATGATTATGGTGAAGTATTGGAATGAAGTTCCCAATCTGGCTATGATACGTCTTGATAGACCATCTCATGTGTTTGCTGTTAAGGAGATAAAAGATGAAAATCCGTGGTATTTTGATATCAAATGTTTCCTCCAAAGTCAGATTTACCCGCCTGGGGCATCTTTGAAAGATAAGAAGACTTTGAGAAGATTAGCCAACAATTTCTACCTGAATGGTGATGTATTATACAAGAGAAACTTCGATATGGTTTTGCTCAGATGCATAAATAGACACAAAGCAGACCTATTGATGGATGAAGTCCATGAAGGTTCCTTTGGTACTCATTCCAATGGACATGACATGGAAAATAAGATGTTACGAGTAGGTTACTATTGGCTGACAATGGAATCCGACTGTTGCAAGTTTGTGAAGAAATGCTACAAGTATCAAATTTATGCAGATAAGATTCATGTTCCTCCGACAGTGTTGAACGTCATTTCCTCCCCAAGGCCCTTCTCCATGTGGGGAATTGATATGATTGGCATGATTGAGCCCAAAGCGTCGAATGGACATTGTTTCGTTTTGGTGGCAATTGACTACTTCACAAAAAGGGTTGAAGTGGCATTGTTGAAGGAGAATGGCGATCCAAAACACAGCGGAAATTAAAAAATTTCTCCTTTGAAGATCCTTACAAATGGGCATGATCAGTGATAGAATAGTTACCTCTTGTGACGATTGAAACCTTTGATGCAGATCTACGGAGCGATCACGAACGTTGAACGATGACAACGCCTCTACTCAGTCCATACGAACGGTTTCCTTCAATCTCAGTGCTAGCTGCTACGAATGAAGGCTTTGAGTAAGAGAGAGAGAGAGAGAGAGAAAATGAAAATGCAACCGCAATTAATGCTTCTGCACAAGGGTTCTATTTATAGAACCACTTGTGTAGGCTTCAAGCTAAAAAGCCCACTGAAGTGTAAGTGGCCCATATTTTATAATATGCCAAAATCACTTAAGCATGTGGTACATTACCATATTTCGTATTCTACTTAAGTACACCATACCTTACGATATTCTACAATTCACTTTAGCACACCGTACCTTAAGGTGTTACTTAGTTACTCTATCTCTCATCAATCCGTCCTTTGTGTGTGACCCTGTAGGTTTTCGCGGCATTGGCAATTATATTAAATCACGTATTTAACATAATAAATAGTGAGCGGTATCTAGCAACACATCACTACTACCCAAGACACTAAAATTTCATGTGATATGACAAATCCTTTTGTGATAATACTTATGTGTAAAATTACCCTTTTGCCCTTATGTCTATATTGAACACAAGGCATAGACCATGTCATCCTTGTCCAGTTCAATATTGGGCCCATAGACATTTATCCTGTTGCGTAGGATGGGCAAATTCCATCTAGGTCACTCATGTCCCTTAGCATGCTTTGTGGAGTACCCATAAACTGTCTTTATGGTCATCCAGTTACGGACAATGTTTGATCAACAATAAGGCACTCGACTCTACATCTAGGGTCCATAGTGGTTTCAGGTCGAAGGGTGGTATACACCATTATCACCATGAGAATAACTTATGACACTTTGCATAACATTCTATATAGTATTCTCATAGCGGGTCAATCCAGTATAAATATTACTCTTAATATTCATACCTATGTTTAAGACTTGATAACTCCTTACCCATGATCCATGAGATGTGATCATCAGTCTATATACATAATAGTCTTAATGCTTCTATGTTATCCCACTTCACAATAAATCTCGACTACGGATACTTTAAGAATAACGTCCTTATGTTTAATGTGATCTCATGATTAAGTCATACTTGATACATTAAACGGACTAGCTATCCTAGGGACTTTATTAAACAAACATAATAAAGAAAAAGCCTTTTATAATTAATAAATAATTTGATACAAGTACCAAAAGTATTGACCTCTAGGGCTTACACCAACAATCTCCCACTAGCACTCGAGCCAATCAGGCATACCCCTAATGCCCATAGGTCTAGTATGACCATCATGCTTCTACTGTGCAAGAGGCTTTGTCAATGGGTCAGCAATATTGTCAAGTGTAGGTACTCTGCATATTTTCACATCTCCTAAATCTATTATCTCTCAAATGAGGTGATAACGCCTAAGTATGTGTTTGGATCGTTGGTAAGATCTAGGTTCCTTAGCTTGTGCGATAGCACCATTGTTTTCACAATAGAGACCAGTGGGATCCACAATGCTAGGATCATACCAAGTTCACTAATGAACTTTTTGATCCAAACAGCTTCCTTTGCCGCGCTTGAGGCAACAATATACTCGGCCTCAGTTGTAGAATCAACAACTGTATCTTGCTTTGAACTTTTCCACAACGCCACCGTTTAAGCAAAACACATAACCAGATTGCGATCTAAAGTCATCCTTATCTGTCTGGAAGCTAGCATCGGTGTATCCAATTGCAGCCAGCTCTTCTTGACCTCCATATATCAAGAATGAGTCCTTAGTCCTTCTCAAATACTTGAGGATATTCTTGACAACTACCCAATGAGCATCACCAGGATCAGATTGGTACCTACTCGTTACACTTAAAGCATACGAGACATCTGGTCGAGTACATAACATGGCATACATGATAGATCCTATTGCAGATGCATATGGAATCTTATTCACGCGATCCCTTTCTTCCTTATTTGAAGGGGATTGTGTTTTTGATAGACACAAGCCATGTTGCATAGGTATGAATCCTTTCTTGGAATCATGCATAATAAAGCGTCTCAGCATCTTGTCTATGTATGTACTCTGACTTAGGCCAAACAGTTTTTGTGATCTATCTCTATAGATTCTGATTCCTAATATATAGGCCGTTTCACCTAGGTCCTTCATAGAAAAGCATTTCCCCAACCAAGACTTTACTTGTTGTAGGGTAGGGATATTGTTTCGAATGAGTAATATGTCATCTACATATAATACCAGGAAAATGATCATGCTCCCACTAAACTTCTTGTAGACACAAGGCTCATCTTCATTCTTGATGAATCCATATTGTTTTACTATTTCATCAAAACGAAGATTCCAGCTTCTGGAAGCTTGCTTCAATCCATAGATTGATCTTTGTAACTTACATATCTTTTGGGCTTCTTATGGTATGTCAAACCCTTCAGGCTGTGTCATGTACACATCCTCAAGAAGATTCCCATTAAGGAAATCAGTTTTGACATCCATCTGCCATATTTCATAATCATGATATGCAACGATAGCAAGTAAAATCCGAACAGATTTAAGCATTGCAACTGGTGAAAAGGTTTCATCATAGTCAACCCCATGAATATGTTTATATCCTTTTACAACCAGTCTTGCCTTATAGGTATGTACCTTACCATCCATGTCAGTCTTCTTTTTAAAGACCCACTTGCATCCTATAGGGTTAACTCCTACAGGAGGCTCTACCAAGGTCCAAACTTGGTTTGTGTACATGGAATCCATTTCATATTTCATGGCTTCTAGCCACTTCTCAGACTCGAGACCAGTTATGGCCTCTTGGTAGGTCACAGGCTCATCTTGATCCATGAGTAATACATCACCTTGATCAGTTATGAGATATCCATATCTCTCAGGTAGGTGACGTATCCTGCTTGACCTACGTTGGTCTTGTTCTACTTGAGCAGGTTGCTGTTCCACAACTACTTGTGTTTCCTGCTCTAATTCCTCCATAGGTGTATCAATGCTTTGTGATTCTTCAATTTCTTCAAGCTCTACTTTCCTCCCATGGATTCCTTTAGAAATAAAATCCTTTTCTAGGAAAACTCCAGTTCGAGCGACAAACACTTTGCCCTCAGAAGGATTGTAGAAGTAATACCCTCTTGTTTCTTTAGGATACCCCACAAATAAGCATTTGTCAGATTTAGGCTCAAGCTTAGTTGAAATGTCGTTTCATATAAACTTCGCAACCCCAAATCTTCATGTAAGACATATGTGGTTTCTTACCATTCCATATCTCATATGGTGTCTTCTAAACCTTTTTGGATGGAACACGGTTAAGTGTGTAAGCTGCTGTCAATAGTGCATGTCCCTAAAAGGAGTTTGGAAGATCGGCGTGACTCATCATGGATCAGAACATGTCTAACAGGGTCCGATTTCTTCTCTCAGATACACCATTCCATTGGGGTGTTCCAGGAGGAGTAAGTTGGGATATGATCCCACACTCTTTCAGATGGTCATCAAACTCTAGGCTTAAATACTCACCACCTCGATCTGATCGAAGAGTTTTAATATTCTTACCTAGTTGGTTTTGTACTTCATTCTTGAATTCCTTGAACTTTTCAAAGGACTCTGGATTGTGTTTGATTAAATACACATAACCATATCTACTGAAATCATCAGTAAATGTGATGAAGTACTGAAAACCTCCTCTGACTGGTATGTTCAGTGGTCCACATGCATCAGTATGTATGAGGTCCAAAAGATCATTAGCTCTTTCACCTTTTCCTGTGAATGGAGACTTTGTCATCTTTCCAATTAAACAAGATCTGCATGTCTCATATGATTCATAATCAAAAGAGTCCAAGAGTCCATCTTTATGGAGTTTGGAAATGCGTTTCTCATTTATGTGGCCTAAACGACAATGCCAAAGGTAAGTTGGATTTAACTCATTAGGTTTCATCCTTTTAGTATTAATGTTATAAATAGGCATTTCAAGATCAAGGACATATAGTCCATTGTTCATTTGTGCAGTAGCATAGAATATATCATTCAAATAAATTGAGCAACAATTGTTCTTTATTATAAATGAAAAACCAAACTTGTCCAAACAAGAAACCAAAATGATATTCCTGCTAATTGCAGGTACATAATAACAGTTCCCTCACTGAATTATTAAACCACTAGGTAAAGTCAATACATAAGTTCCTACGGCTAAAGCAGCAACCTTTGCTCCATTGCCAACTCGTAGGTCAACTTCACCTTTTGCCAAATCTCTACTCCTTTCTAGCCCCTGCACATTTGTACACATGTGAGAACCGCATCCATTATCTAATATCCATGATGCAGAAGTAGATAAATTTATTTCAATAACAAAAATACCTGAAGTTGAAGTCTCTACTCCATTCTTCGTATCTTCCAGGTACTTTGGGCAGTTTCTCTTCCAGTGTCTGGTTTTACCGCAATAGAAGCAGGTGCCTGCCTTTGCTATGCCTCCACTAGGCTTCAAAGCAGCAACAGTGGGTATGGGTTTGGCAACTTCCTTGCCTTTCCCTTTATCACCCTGCTTGGTGGGTCTTTTGTTCTGTCTCTTTCCATTTCCGATCATCAGAATGGACTTCCCTTTTGACTTCAGATTCTGCTCAACAGTTCTCAACATGGCTAGCAGTTCAGGAAGAGATATCCATATCATTCATATTGAAATTTAGGACAAATTGACTGAATCTATCTAGCAACGATTGCAAGATCAAATCAGTCGCAAGTTCCTTTCCAAGGGGAAAACCCAACCTTTCAAGGTTTTCCACATACCCAATCATCTTGAGCACATGGGGACCTATAGGGGCTCCCTCAGCTAACTTGCCTTGAAAAAGGGCTCTTGAAACTTCACACCTTTCATGCATTTCTTGCTCTTGATAGAGCATCTTCAGGTGTTTGATCATATCGAACGCTGCCATGTTCCATGTTGCTTTTGCAACTCTGAGTTAATGGTATCTAGCATGAGACAAGCAGTTTCATTGGCATCATCGACATGCTTCTTATAAGCATCTCTTTCTGCCTTAGGTGCAGAACTAGAAGGATCCACTTCAGGAACATGATTCTCCAAGACATACAGCTTTCTATCATGTTTGAGGACAATCCTCAGATTTCGGTGCAAATCCAGAAAATTTGTCCCAGACAATTTTTCCTTGTCAAGGATTGATCGCAAAATGTTATTAGTGGTGTTTGTTGTCATGGTAATCTACATGACAATAATGAAAATATAAGTATCAATAACATATTTAATTAGGCCTTTAATTAAATATGCTCCCACTATTTTACTCAAAACAAATGACCCTCATCATTTGATTCGGAAAATCCTGTTGGAAGATTTTCTAGTGGGTCGAGATCCACATTTCACTTTGTTTTAAGTCCGCGTAGGCGGACTACACAAAACTA
Organism: Lathyrus oleraceus; assembly: GCF_024323335.1. Taxonomy (NCBI): domain Eukaryota; kingdom Viridiplantae; phylum Streptophyta; class Magnoliopsida; order Fabales; family Fabaceae; genus Lathyrus; species Lathyrus oleraceus. Next base: position 62,600,079 of record NC_066585.1, read on the forward strand.
GGTTATTTAGGTAGGAACTCCTTCCAATTGTATCTAATACAACTCTCGAATATTTTAATTGGGTGAATAACTCCTTATTCCAATCCATCACATGGATCATGTCCAACTCTTGCTTCTAAACACATATAATCTTATTATAATTTGTTTAGTTAAGTTTGACCCATTGTTTTAGCAATTGGATATTACAATTATCCCATCGCACCTTACTAATATAGAACATGCACCTCGCGTAGGCGAAACCTACATTATCCGATACTAGTCTTGATGAGTGTTAAAACTTGGAAAGCATAAACTTAATATTTAATTTGAGGGAATTGCAATTATTCTGATCTCACCGGCTTATTTATCATATAAATTGTCTCTCACATGCATCAACATACATAATGAAACAGTTATGGCCCCTAGCGCAATTGTTCTCCCAAGTCAATGAGATAACCTAAGCTAACCTAATAACAATCTAAGCTTCTCCAAGCAAGATCTTCAAGGTTGTCCTCCTTTGATATTGAATTCTTTTCTTTCTTCATAACATTCCATTACATAAAAGAAACTCGTTTTATATACAAGGGAGTGAGATGAGAAAAGAAGTTACATTAAGAGATTAAAAGAGAGGCACGACACGCAGGTCGTATTTTAAAATCCCAAAACAAAATAAAGCAAAACTAAGGCCATAACCGATCACCACAAGACAATAATAATAAACACATTATTATTATTAATTTTAATTCCTTTAATTAATTAAAACCAAATTAAATTTCGGCGACCGATCACACTACGCAGAGTTAGCCGGGGGTCCGTTGCCCGGTCAGCGGGAACGGGGTTTCCGCCGCCCGGTCAGCGGAAGGTGGTTCCACTGACCGATCAGCGGATGGGGGTCAAGGGGGCAGCGTCCCTGTTCGAAATTTTAATGAACAATTCATTTGAAATCGACATCGTTTTGCATCAACACAACTCTTGCGCAGTCACAAAACAGAAACCCCGAGAATTCTGACTCTGTGAATGTGACGACCATCACAAGCATGTTATGACCGTCACGTCCAACTTGTTACGACCGTCACAGGCCCATGATGAACGTCACGCGGCCAAAATAACAGAAACACCTAGAATTTTGAATCTGTGAATGTGACGACCATCACAAAGCATGTTACGACCGTCACGTCCATCTTGTTACGATTGTCACAGGCCCATGAAGAATGTCACGCGGCCAAAATCAGCGCTTTTGAAACAGTCAACAGACGTGATCCAACAAGCCCTCAATTTACAACTCTTTGATAGCACAACCCTTGTGTCATCACTAACCCCAATGCACCAATTTCAGACCGTCAAACACACCTCGATTGTTGATTCAATATGATTGATCAACAGGTCATTGCTTCACCATACTAATATCGGATTCCGAAGAAAATGACCATTGATCGCTCAAAGGAAAACAACCATTAAGTGTTTGAATGAACGAAACAGAAACAGTATATCATATATACCGTATTTTGCATTAGGATTACTTATATAATATATATAACTTGATCGATCTCAATTGCATAACCTATGGACGATCGATGTATCACTGCTTCACCATACTAATGTCGATTCCGGAGCATAGTCAACATCAATCATCCAAATCGTACACACATGATGCCAAATTTAATTACTCGTTTATTCTTTGATTCATTTTGTCTTTTAATCATATTAATACAGAAAATAAACAACTATCAGATGCATGGTTTCGTAAGTGGCTCTGATACCACTGAAGGAGAATGGCGATCCAAAACGCAGCAGAAATTAAAAAAATTCTCCTTTAGAGATCCTTACGAATGGGCATGATCAGTGATAGAATAGTTACCTCTTGTGATGATTGAAACCTTTGATGCAGATCTACGGAGCGATCACGAACGTTGAACGATGACAACACCTCTACTCAGTCCATACGAACAGATTCCTTCAATCTCAGTGCTAACTGCTACGAATGAAGGCTTTGAGTAAGAGAGAGAGAGAGAAAAAAAATGAAAATGCAACCGCAATTAATGCTTCTGCACAAGGGTTCTATTTATAGAACCACTTGTGTGGGCTTCAATCTAAAAAGCCCACTTAAGTGTAAGTGGCCCATATTTTATAATATGCCAAAATCACTTAAGCGTGTGGTACCTTACCATATTTCATATTCTACTTAAGTACACCGTACCTCACGATGTTCTACAATTCACTTAAGCGCACCATACCTTACGGTGTTCCTTAGTTACTCTATCTCTCATCAATCCGTCATTTGTGTGTGACCCTGTAGGTTTTCACGGCATTGGCAATTATATTAAATCACGTATTTAAAATAATAAACAGTGAGCGGTATCTAGAAACACATCACTACTAACCAAGACACGAAAATGTCATGTGATCTGACAAATCCTTTTATGATAATACTTATGTGTACAATTACCCTTTTGCTCTTATGTCTATATTGAACACAAGGTATAGACCGTGTCATCCTTGTCCAGTTCAATATTGGGCCCATAGACATTTATCCTATTACGCAGGATGGGCAAATTCCATCTAGGTCACTCATGTCCCTTAGCATGCTTCGTGGAGTACCCGTCAACTATCTTTATGGTCATCCTGTTACGGACAACGTTTGATCAGCAACAAGGTACTCGACTCTACATCTAGGGTCCATAGTGGTTTCAGGTCGAAGGGTGGTATACACCATTATCACCATGAGAATAACTTATGACATTTTGCATAACATTCTATATAGTATTCTCATAGCGGGTCAATCTAGTATAAATATTACTCTTAATATTCATACCTATGTTTAAGACTTGATAACTCCTTATCCATGATCCATGAGATGTGATCATCAGTCTATATACATAATAGTCTTAATGCTTCAATGTTATCCCACTTCACAATAAAGCTCTACTACGGATACTTTAAGAATAGTATCCTTATGTTTAATGTGATCTCATGATTAAGTCATACTTGATACATTAAACGGACTAGCTATCCTAGGGACTTTATTAAACAAACATAATAAAGAAAAAGCCTTTTATAATTAATAAATAATTCGATACAAGTACCAAAAGTATTGGCCTCTAGGGCCTACACTAACAATCGTATGCGAATGTAACCAAGCAAGTTATTGCGAGGTTTATCAAGAATCAGATTATATGCCGATATGGTGTGCCAAGTAAGATCATTACTGATAATGGATCGAACTTGAATAATAATATGGTGGAAGCTCTTTAAAAAGACTTCAAGATTGCACATCATAATTCTTCTCCCTACAGACCTAAGATGAATGGGGTTGTTGAAGTTGCAAATAAGAACATCAAGAAGATCATCCAGAAAATGGTTGTGACATATAAGGATTGACATGAGATGCTCCCATTTGCTTTGCATGGGTATCGTACATCCGTCCACACTTCAACAGGGGAAACCCCTTTTTCACTTGTTTATGGCATGGAAGTTGTGCTCCCAGTAGAGGTGGAGATCCCCTTATTATGTATCTTGATGGAAGCCAAGTTGACTAAGGCTGAGTGGTGTTAAACCAGGTTTGACTAGCTAAACTTTATAGAAGAGAAGAGATTGACTGCCATATGCCACAGTCAGTTGTATCAGCAGAGAATGAAGAAAGCTTTTGATAATAAGGTCAAGCCTCGTGTGTTTAGAGAAGGTGACCTTGTGCTCAAGAAGATTCTATCTTTCAAGCCAGATTCTAGGGGCAAATTGACTCCTAATTATGAAGGCTCATATGTTGTTAAAAGAGCCTTTTCAGGCGGTGCGTTGATTCTTACAACTATGGATGGTGAAGAGTTCATGCATTCTGTGAACGCATATTCAATCAAGAAATACTTCGCCTAAAAAGAAAAGAACAACTCGCTAAGTTGAAAACCTAAAAGGGCGGCTTAGGCAAAAATGAGCGTCTCAGTGGATTGAAACCCGAAAGGGCGATCCAGGCAAAAATTGGAGACATAAAAAATAGAAAAATCATCCTGATAAATTGATTATCCCATCTTGAGGCAATTTATGCAAAAATTAGGGATTATGGCAAGTAACTGCATCCTGCTGATCTTCAGTTTTTGAAGAAATTCTTGAGCAAATCGGTCAATTCTGATTCCCCATTGTCGCACCCCAAAATTTGACTTTGGTTTTGTTGACCACATCTTGATTAATCTCGTTGTCTCGTATTCATCTCAATTTCTTAAACTTCGCGTGACAACTGGTTTGATTAGGTTTTGTGTGTTTTCGTTGCTTAACGTGTTGTATTTCGTTGTTTTAGCAAAACCTGGCCGATATCGTTGCCTCGTATTTATCTCGCTTATCTCTTTTGTGCGTGGCATCGCTTCGATTAGGTTTTGTGCGTTTTTTTTAATTGTTTGTTTGTCGGTATTTTGACTGTATTTCGAATATATTAGAGTTTTCGTATTGTCCGATTATTTGTGATTGTGTTTGTCAGCGTTTTCGTGATGTCGTGTTGATTTTATTATTGCCTAGGATTGTTTATTTAATTACGTGTTGTGCCGTGTGATTTACTCGAGTCTGTTTGAGTCGTGTTGTTGATTTTACTGGTTTACCGGTTTACTGGTTTATTGGTTTTATCAATTTGTCTGTTTTGCTGTGCAAATTATCATCGTTTTTATCGCGTTCGTGTCGCTCGATTTTATCGTATTTTAATCGTGTGCCGTTTAATATTATTTGTGCTTAATATTAATTGTGTTTAGTTGTTAATTAGTTTATTTAATTAGGATTAATATTATATTAGTTTATTATTATTATTATTATATAATATATAAATATATATTATTAATTTATGTTAGATATTTTTTAGTTTTCTTATTGTTTAAGTAATCTAAATATATATTATTAATTTATGTTAGATATTTTTTAGGTTTCTTATTGTTTAAGTAATCTAAATATATATTATTAATTTATGTTAGATATTTTTTAGGTTTCTTATTGTTTAAGTAATCTAAATATATATTATTAATTTATGTTAGATATTTTTTAGGTTTCTTATTGTTTAAGTAATCTAAATATATATATATATATAGATGTGGTTAGTAAGAAAAAGAAAGAGAGAGAGGTGGATCAGTAAGGAAAAAAACGTGCGGTGAGAGAAACAGAGAATTGAAAAGAAATATTTTTCCAAAAGCATTACCGTATTTCACTTGTTCTTCATTTTCGGTAACCCAAAATCGTCCCGATTATTCACCGAAACACAAAACCGATTTCATATCTTTGAAGTTCGTTGAGTCCAGGTCACAAATATCCAAGGTTCATTTCATTCCGGCGTCGTTTCACCGATCAAAAGCGACGTTGAAGTCAGGTACTCACGAAGGTAGCCAGCACTGCGTCGGTGACGGTTTCCAGCTTTCGGTCGATCATTTGGACGATCAGAAGTTCATCCTCTTCACACAAGGTAATATTCTTCACTTATCTCTGAAATCGGCAAAGTTCCGGCTTGCCGACATGTGTTTTAATATATTATTTATCTAAATATATATATATATATATATATATATATATATATATATATATATATATATATATATATATCTAAATATATATATATATATATATATATCTAAATATATATATATATATATATATATATATATATATATAATATATATTTTATATACATATATATATATATATATATATATATATATATTATTTTTGTCTATTATATATCTTAATAAATAAATAAATAAATATATATATATATATATATATATATATATATATATATATATATATATATATATATTATCTTTGTCTATTATATATTATTTGTCTAATGTACATATATATTATTTTGTCTACTATATATTTATTATCTAAAGTATAAATATATATATATATATATATATATATATATATATATATATATATATATATATATATATATATATATATATTACTTTTGTTTACTAAATATTGTTTATCTTTTATTATTATTTTGCATATATGTTTTATTTAAATGTTAGTTAAATTAATTATTTGTTTAAATGTTTATTTATATCAAATGTTTATTTTGTCTAAAGTAAATATTTATATTGTTTTTTTATATTTGTTTATGTTGTTACTAACCGTTTCGTTTCAGTTTCAGCTCGATTAACTCCACTAACTATTCGTAATACTAACTATTCATAGCTAACTGTGTTGTAATAATTTACTTTCTCGCATTTTTTTATGTTCTGTATTGTGTGTTTAATCGTATTGTTCACGTTTTATGTTAAAAAATCGAAAAAAATCCAAAAAAGAGAAACCCGATGCGATTCCAACGGTCGCCGTTTAAGAAACCCTTTTCACACACTCACAAGCTTACTCTTAGGCTTCCTTATAATGAGCCCATTTATTTATTGTTTCAGGGTTTAGGCTCATTCAAATCTTTTGCCAGCTTTGGCTTTTCAGTTTAAAAACATTTTCAAAAGGACGTGTCAGTCTCGAAGCCTCCCGCCTAGGTCGAGCAAGAGATGGCAAGACACGCCAATCTAAAATCAACAAAACAGACTTTCCCCTTTTCTTTTGGGAGAACTACGTGGATTCTGATTTCTCCATTGCGCCTTGGAGATACGTAGGCATGAAGTCTACGACTTTATCGAGTCCAAAAAGCAATAAAATCAAGTTCTTTTCTCATCTCCCCAATCAAACGATCAAAGCGAAAAAAGCAAAGCATTCACATAAACATAAGCAAAAAGGTTCCTGTGGAGTACCGCAGATGTAGAGGGTGTTAATACCTTCCCTTTGCATAACCAACCCCCGAACCCGTAACTCTAAAAAAAAGGGATTTATCGTTATTTTTCCCTTCCTCTTTTTGGATAAAATAAAAGACGGTGGCGACTCTTGCATTTAAAATATTTTTCAAACGGGTTAAGTTCAATCAATACTTAATCTCGTGAAAAATCCCGCCGCGACAGAATGGCGACTTTGCTGGGGAGACTTGAATTGGGTAAAAAAAGATTGTACCTCCTATGAGCCGTACCTCCAGTGGATCAGAGCCAAAGCTATACAGTTGAAAATGCCATACCCACATCATGATCCTATCAAACCCGCTCCGTTAAAGACCCCCTACCTTCCGCTAGATGACAAAGAAGAACTCCAAGCCACCTTGGAGAGGGTCAAGAAAGAGAGAGACGCTTGGAAGGATAAGGCCCAGGTGCTCGAAATGGAAAATGAAGAACTTCAGAGACAGTTAAAGGAGCAGAGTGGAGAAGATCGTGCAGGTAAACGTCCAAGGGTGCAAGAGGATTTATTTTCCTCAGGCACAACAGATTACTCCCAGATTCCACAGTCCTCAGGTGCATGGAAAGGTCTTGTAGACAGTTTGGTAAAGGAGAAAGCTTTTATGCAGAAGGCCTAAAGGACAACTCCTACTTGTTTATGCTCGTCCTGATGACACATGTCTTTAAATGGTTTTCTTGGTTGTATTTTGGGTTGATAACTTTGTTTTGTTATCAAAAAATGTTTGCAATTCTATCTTTTCCTTCACTTAGAGTTCCTTGGAAAATCATTCATTTTGCATATCCATGCATCACGTGCATACAGGTTGTCTGTCTTGGTCCAGTCTTCTAACAGTTGCTTCACGCCAGCAGATCCATTTCAAGCTGACGCATAATTACAACACATGAGCCAACTACAAAAAAAGGCCCCAGATTTGTGACACCAGGAGTAGTTATGAAGAACTGGACCGCAGTTGACATCCCACATTGTGTCCACATATCAAAGTAATTAAGCTTTTCAGTTTTCAAAAATCTTCCGCTTTAGCCCAAAGCGCGAAGCATTAATTTTGTAAAATGGGCACTTTTGTCAAAAACGTACTATCCATGAAAAAGATCTTTTGTGTTCCTATACACTTGTGTCCTTTTATCTTTTCAGCTTTTTCGGAAAATGGTAACACAAAAAAAAACCTTAAAAAGAACACATTTTTGCATGTCATGGTCAGTCCTCTAAAAACAATTGTTTGTACAGGTTACTTAAACCCGTTGAACACAATGACATCATGCCCTCTCCCAACTTTGAACATTCTGTATTCGAAGCTGAAGAGGAAGAGTGGGATGAGATTCCAGAAGAGGTCGCCCGCCAGCTTAAAAATGAAGAAGACACTATTCAGCCATACAAGGAGCCTTTGGAAACAGTCAACTTAGGTTCGGAAGAAAATGTGAAAGAAGTCAAAATTGGAGCATTGTTATCCCCACAGGTCAAGGAGCAATTGATCAGCCTATTGAAAGAGTATGTAGATGTGTTTGCTTGGTCTTATCAAGATATGCCTGGTCTCGACACTGACATCGTAGAGCACAAGCTACCTTTGAAGCCAGAATGTCCACCGGTCAAACAGAAATTAAGAAGAACACATCCAGATATGGCCGTCAAAATTAAAGAAGAAGTTCTGAAGCAAATAGATGCTGGTTTTCTTGCCACTTCAGTGTATCCAGAGTGGATAGCAAATATTGTGCCAGTTCCTAAGAAGGACGGGAAGGTACGAATGTGTGTCGACTATCGTGACTTAAATAGAGCAAGCCCAAAGGATGATTTCCCCCTGCCTCACATTGACATGTTGGTAGACAATACAACAAAGTTTGACATATTCTCCTTCATGGACGGATTCTCCGGGTATAACCAGATCAAAATGGCTCCCGAAGACATGGAAAAAACTACATTCATAACACCATGGGGAACATTCTGTTATCAAGTGATGCCGTTTGGGTTGAAGAACGCAGGTGCTACTTACCAGCGAGCCATGACAACGCTCTTTCACGACATGATTGAGGTTTATGTGGATGACATGATCGCGAAGTCTCGTTCAGAAGAAGGTCACTTAGTAGATCTATTGAAGCTGTTTCAACGATTGAGGAAGTTTCGTCTTCGCCTCAATCCGAACAAATGCACATTTGGCGTCAGATCAGGTAAACTCTTGGGCTTCATTGTCAGCCAAAAAGGCATTGAAGTTGATCCAGATAAAGTAAAAGCTATCCAAGAGATGCCCGCACCAAAAACAGAAAGGCAAGTGAGAGGTTTTCTAGGACGATTGAATTACATATCCCGGTTTATTTCTCACATGACTGCCACTTGTGAACCTATCTTCAAATTGCTGAGAAAGAGTCAGAATTGTGTTTGGACAGAGGATTGTCAGAAAGCATTTGACAGTATCAAAGAGTACCTCATGGAGCCTCCTATCTTGTTACCACCTGTTGCT